>NC_141875.1:272266146-272417661 GCF_056163025.1 Triticum urartu
TCCAAAATAGTGGGATCATTACTTCCTATAGTTGACACTCTTCCAAACCCACTTTCATCAATATAATCATCATAAATAGGAGGCATGCTATCATCATAATAAATTTGCTCATCAAAACTTGGGAGACTAAAAATATCACCTTCATTAAACATAGCATCCCCAAGCTTGGGCCTTTTCATATCATAAGCATAATCACTCTCATCACTAATAGTATGGATAGCACCAGTAGTATAGCAATTATCATCATCACAATGAGTAATAGGAGCAACATCATTTGGGAGGGATACCTTTTTACCTTTGCTTCTCCGTCTTTTCTTTTTCTTCTTCACATTAAGTATGGGTTTAATCCTGTTTTTGGAGCTCATTATTAATGAGATTGGTTGAATAGAAGGCTCCTCGTTACATGATTCATCATAAGAAAGAATAGGAGTATATTGTGAAATCTCTTCCCTTTCATTAGTATTCTCTTCATCTTCTATTCGTTTTCTTGTCTTTATGTAATTAGCAATATAAGGATTTTCAATGCAATTCACTGCATAATACATAAAAATTTCCTCTAGATCAAAATCAAGAACTTTATCAAGGAAAAATTCTGGAATATCCTTAGTTAAACGTTTCATTTCTTCATAACCCACAAGCAAACTAAGTTCATTATGATGCGCAAGGGAAATCAAGTCATCACAATTTTGGGACACGATACGATCATGAAACAATTTGCATTGGAGATTTAAATGATCACGTTCATTGCAAAGTTCACACGGATGGCAAAAAAATTTAAATTTTCAGCACAAGCATCTAGCCTCTCTTGCAACCATTTAGTTTCTAAATACTTATGCCTCTTGGAATATCTATCTTCCCTATTTGGTGTGTACTTGCAAACTCTATGCACTCCTAAAAATTGACATGCTTATAAGTGGCATTTTCATCATGACTAGTGCTATCATCATTAGTACTAAGGATATTCAAAGAGTTCATAATAACAACATTGTAATCATGCTCATCGTTCAAAGATTGTATGCCAAACATTTTATTGCATTCTTCTTCTAACATTTTGGCACAATTATTGGAATCCTTATTTTCACGAAAGATATTAAAAAGATGAAGCATATGAGGCACCCTCAATTCCATTTTTTTGTACTTGTCTTTTATAAACTAAACTAGTGATAGAAAAAGAAACTAAAAGATTCAATTGCAAGATCTAAAGATATACCTTCAAGCACTAACCTCCCCGGCAACGGCGCCAGAAAAGAGCTTGACATCTACTACACAACCTTCTTCTTGTAGACGTTGTTGGGCCTCCAAGTGCAGAGGTTTGTAGGACAGTAGCAAATTTCCCTCAAGTGGATGACCTAAGGTTTATCAATCCATGGGAGACGTAGGATGAAGATGGCCTCTCTCAAACAACCCTGCAACCAAATAACAAAGAGTCTCTTGTGTCCCCAACACACCCAATACAATGATAAATTGTATAGGTGCACTAGTTCGGCGAAGAGATGGTGATACAAGTGCAATATGGATGGTAGATATAGGTTTTTATAATCTGAAATTATAAAAACAACAAGGTAACTAATGATAAAAGTGAGTGAAAACGGTATTTCAATGCATTGAAACAAGGCCTAGGGTTCATACTTTCACTAGTGCAATTTATCTCAATAATAGTAACATAATTAGATCATATAACAATCCCTCAACATGCAACAAAGAGTCACTCCAAAGTCACTAATAGCGGAGAACAAACGAAGAGATAATTGTAGGGTACGAAACCACCTCAAAGTTATTCTTTCCGATCAATCCATTGGGCTATTCCTATAAGTGTCACAAACAGCCCTAGAGTTCGTAGTAAAATAACACCTTAAGACACGAATCAACCAAAACCCTAATGTCACTGAGATACTCCAATGTCACCACAAGTATCTGCGGGTATGATTATACGATATGCATCACACAATGTCAGATTCATCTATTCAAAAAACACAAATAGCTTCAAAGAGTTCCCCAAAGTTTCTACCGGAGAGTCAAGACGAAAACGTGTGCCAACCCTAATGCATAGATTTCCAAGGTCACGGAACCCGCAAGTTGATCACCAAAACATACATCAAGTGAACCAATAGAATACCCCATTGTCACCACAGGTTCCCACACAAGACATACATCAAGTGTCCTCAAATCCTTAAATACTCAATCCGATATGATAACTTCAAAGGGAAAACTCAATTCATCACAAGGAGATAGAGGGGGAGAAACATCATAAGATCAACTATAGTAGCAAAGCTCGCGTTACATCAAGATCATGCCACATCAAGAACACGAGAGAGAGAGAGAGATCAAACACATAGCTATTGGTACATAACCTCAACCCCGAGGGTGAACTACTCCCTCCTCATCATGGAGAGGGTCGGGTTGATGAAGATGGCCAGCGGTGATGATTCCCCCCTCCGGCAGGTTGCCGGAACAGGGTCTCGATTAGTGTTTGGTGGCTACAAAGGCTTGCGGTGGCGGAACTCCCAATCTAGGTTTATTTTTGGGGGTTTCTGTATTTATAGGAATTTTTGGCGTCAGTCTCAAGTCAGGGGGGTTCTCCGAGTCATCCACGAGGCAGGGGGCGTGCCCTCCACCCTCGTGGATGGCTCGGGACTCTTCTGGCACAACTATTTTACTCCGGGGGCTCCTTTTGGTCCATAAAAATCATCAAAAAATGGCATGTCAATTAGACTCCATTTGGTATTCCTTTCTTGTAGAACTCAAAAACAAGGAAAAAACAGAAACTGGCACTGCGCTCTAGGTTAGTCCCCAAAATCATATAAAATAGCATATAAAACATCCAAGATGGATAATATAGTAGCATGGAACAATCAGAAATTATAGATACGTTGGAGACGTATTAGTGGCGGCGACGGCGGCGCGTCCACGCTGCGGTGGGGTGACCACCGGCGCAGCAGGGTCGCGCGGTGGTGTTGCTTGAAGACCGGCGGCTCCGTCGAGCGGAGCGGCCTGGTTGGCTCGCTCGGGAGGAAGCTCGTGCGCCGCGGCCTCACCCGCGATGGGGGCGACTTGAGGGCGATGGCTCGCCCCGGACCGAACACCGTTGATGCGGCTGTGCTAGTCGGCGAGAGGAGGGGGTGCGGACGGAGTGACCCCCTTGTCCACACCTTGCAGAGCTTGACGGTAGAGACGCTGCTGATTGCATTCTCCTCCGGTAGATCTAGCCCCTGTGTCGGCCGCGGGGGAGGCGGTAATGGTGCCACCCGCACCGACCACGCCCCAGCGGCGTCCACGTCCCCGCAAGCTCATGTGCCATCCGCGGTGTTGGAGGCCATGGTCATAGGAGCTTTCGAAGTGGATGGATGGGCTGAGGTGCCAGATTTATTCTTGGGTGCCAATGGCTGATGGCACCGTCGAGGATGAAAATGTCGATGAGGATGACGCGCAGTGTACCCTTTCAGGTTCGCGCAAGCGATCCCCCCTACCTGGTGTGCCAAAGATGCTGCAGGATTTCCGCGGTCACCTATGGGACTGGGTGGCCCCTTGCTGGTTCGGCAGAGGGACGACGCATTGCACAAGGAGCAGACCAGCGTAAAACTGCGCGGCAGAGAGCACACAATCGATTTACCCAGGTTCGAGCCGCCATGAGGCGTAAGACCCTACTCCAACTTTAGTGGATTGATGGAAGAATGGATGTGGTGGTGCGTAGTACACTTGCCCGGCAAGGTTTGCCCATGGTGACTATGTGTATGTGGTGGCTTGGGGTTGTCAACTTTCCAACCTTCTAACCCCTCCTACGAGTGCCATGGTCCTCCTTTTATAGATTAAGGGGTCACCACAGTGGCAAAATGGTCATTATCCATTGATATGATAGCAAACAGTGCTATCGTACCTAACTCTATGGGTTGACAGGGTGCATTAAATGCACCACTTAGTGTCACATCACTGGGCGCCTAGCAAGGCCTACCGGGCTTTCTTGCCAGCTCCGCTCCTGTTCTCTTGACACATCACAGGACGGGTGTCATCTATAGGCTTCGCTGTAGGAAATGGCTGCCAAGTGGCAAATGGCTGCCACTCAATCATCTTGTAGTTTGACACTACACTGATTGACGACGTGAGTCGTGCTTGAGTGGTTGGTGGGTGGTTCAGCCCCCGCGAGCCCCTACAGGATCTACAGGGGAGCCTTGGTTGCTTTGCTTCTGGTGGTGGCCTCGCCCCCTTGTTGGGCTCGCTTGCCCGGCAAGGGAGGCCCTTCTCTTGCCGATATCTTGCTTCCTAGGCTCAGTCTTGGTTCTCCTGACCTGCATGTTGGTTCCTCAAATCTCTTCGTCTTCCAATCTCTGTCTTAAGTTGTTGCTTCAATCTTGATCTTGTGCCTGTGCATGGTTGGTCAACAGACCCAGGGGTTTGTTGCACCGAGAAAATGCCCCTTAAATCTGGTCAGTCAAGTGATGGTCTTTAAGCCTCCTTCTATGCTTCTTTTCTTGATATGTAATTCAGTGTTGTGCAAGATGTTCTCACACATCTGCTCAATTGCTTGTTTGTATCAGCCAACCATGTTAGGACTGTTTGCTCTAATTACTTGTTGGTCTTGACCTAACAGAGCTTGTCAAATACTTAAACACTAAGGGCTGCTATAGTGGGGGCTTGTATAACTCATAGGTGACATAAAGGTTTGCTTGTACACTAAAGTAGGCCCTCCAAGAGTACCTAGAGATCCACTTCGAAGGTATGCATAGTTTTTACACAGTGCACACATAGTAAATGCTCATTCCATTGTGAATAAGAGATGTGGCATGTTTCATTATGTGGTGTTGTTTTGTTATAGACTCATCCTTTTGTGTTGTCCACAGAGTGGAAAGTATGCATATATATCTTCCAAGGAGACTAGTAACTAGTTTTTGTCACCTTGCAGAGGGGGTGCAATGAAGATACGATTGAGGATTTTGAATTAAGGATGTTCGGAAGGAGCCTTGCAAGAGAAGGAGGAGTAGCACTGAACCTGTTCAACCAGTTATGGTAAGTCACTATATTACAATTACCAGGACATCCTATTTGTTTGACATTGTGCTTGCGTAGGGTTCTTCACCTGTAACCTTAGTCATTGGGCCATTGATTTAAAAACCCTCCGCTCACTACTATATGATGTTCTAACTCTTTCGTAACTCAGATGTATGTAAACACATTTTAATGTGTCTGTTCACTCATTATGGATGTTGTCTACTTTTAAATATCTAAAACATCTTATAGTAGTGAACAGTGTGAAATTGCTTAATGCCATTGTAGAGTTGTCGGTGTCATAAATGTCATAAGAAAACGCATATTAACGCCATTAGCCTCCCTATCATTACTAGGATATTGATTACATACTAATCGAGATACATCATAGGGGGCAAACAATATTACATTACTTGTTCCTTTACATAGTAAATGTAGCTAGGCCATGGATGTTATTGAGGCGTGCATGTATGCATGCTGCCAACTGAACAGTTCAATTTCTTGTTTGTCTCAGGCATAGTTGAATTGCCCTTTTTAATTGCTCCGTTAATGAGATGCCCAAACAATGATGTCTGATGTTGGGTACTTATATAACAATTAGTTGACTTAAAGGCCTTATCATTTAATTACTACGATGAAACAATTGCTTACTTATCCTCAGTTGATCAGATGCCCAAACAATGATGCGTAATGATTAGGTAGTTTTGCTTGCTGTAGTAGGTTTGTATGAATCCCTCTGATGTTCATTATGCTCCCTAAGACTTTAATTGAGTTACAGAATGGCCAACTGCTTGCTTACTTATACGCAATATATATAGACACACACACACACACAATAGCTTGCCATAGAACTAGTTAAGGGTTTCAATGGTGCAAAAGTCACTACTAGGAAAAGGCATGCTAGTGGCGCACCGAATTTACCTTCTAATGGCGCACTACCGGTGCGCCACTGGCATCACGCCATTAGAATTAAATTCTAATGGCGCACCACCGGTGCGCCATTAGTATCTGGTGTTCTAATGGCGCACCACGTAGTGCGCCATTAGTATAGCCTGCAGTGCGCCATTAGAATGCATCCCAGGGGGCCATATGTACCCATGTGCTTTGGCATTCTAATGGCGCACCAGCAGTTAATGCGCAATTAGTGTGATGATCACAGTGCGCCATTAGTGTCTTGTGTGGTGCGCCATTAGTATGAATATTAGGTTTTAATTTTTTTGCTTTTCTGATTTTTGCACAGGTTACAAAATATATTATTGGACAGAATATAGACAGCAGCACACGACAACATCAGATTCATCGAATACAATAGAAGATTAGTCTCTGAATACAATTCATCATATTAGTCTCCGAATTCAAAAGACCGAACAAAGATAAAACATTACAAGTCTCAAGACCGCGAGTATCGAGTTTGTCGGAAGTAATACTAATCCTAACAAGTCCTACTAATCATCATCATACAACTTCTACTCGTTATTCATAACAAGTCATACGATCATCATCTTGATAGTCTTCGAACCAACCCTACTTAATTGTTCTTAGCACATGATCATCAGTATTAGGCAGGACCTAAATACCCTATTTAAGCTAAAATAGCATAAAACAATATAGACCCTGACTCTCCATTATGGAGAATGGAGAACATCCTGTCTCCAATTCTTGCGCTTCGCTTCCTTTTGCTTCCAAGAAGCTCCTTACGACTGTCCATACATTTTTTTCCATCCTTTGATTTTCATGTCTCCACTTCTTTTAGAAATCTTGTATGGACAGTTGAGATTCGTAGGACGACCTGGCTGTATATTCAAAACATTAACACTACCTTTCAGATACATCATATGAGGCACACAATTCTCTGGGATTATCTGTTGAAAAACATAGTAATAACTTCATAGTTAGCAATGATGTACTAGTTTTAGAAGTATGCAAAATATGCACGGATGTCGTAATAGTAAAAATCTTACCAGGGTATCTCCATGGTAGTTACCGTAGTTGAACACATGCACTAGTGGCACGTATTTACCATAATGTTGAGGAGTTTGATTGTAGATATTGTAATTCTCAATGTCAGTACAAAATCCGACCAAATGATTTTTCTCCTTGTAAGTTGTTAATTCGGAGCCATCGGTGTAGTGGGTTTTGTCTACCATCTCCCGCACATTCTTTGAACAATAAAAATAAGCTGTCAATGGAAATAAGCTGTCAACTATTTTGAAATAAACAATGTAAATTAGCTAATAACTATGTTTGAGAAACTCACATAGCGGTAGAACTGGAGGCGTATCAACAAGGACCCAAATGTCCATATTGTCTTGGTTGATGTCAGTATTACCAAGATCCATGGTGATAAGCATACCCTCATCAAAACCATACATCTTGCAAAATGCTTCCCAATTTTTGCAACCAAAATGGGTTACGCTCTCAGAATTATATAGATTTACTTCAAAGTCCACATCGTGATGAGTCCTTAGGTGAATTTTCTTTGTTTCAGAAATTTCATGGTCTTCAAAATCCATCCTCTCCAAGACATAGCGTCTTGCATGGCATGGGATAAGCTATACTCGAATTGTAAAAGATGAAAATTACACGTTGAAATAGTTGAAGTCATGCTTAATTATGAAAATAACACTTGTCGTCGTTGTGTACCATTTCAACTTCGAAGGTCTCCTCGAGCTTAATGCTGAAGCGCCGATCATCGTCCAGGTGAGGCATGTCGCACAGACCTCGATCGTTGTGGCACCAGTCGCACTCCGCCGGGAGACTTTTGTCATCTGATGATGATGACGACATGTCCTATGTTCATAATTCAAAACTACATCATTTAGGGTTTGTCGACACCGAGGCACCCTAAAAGCCTAAGCTTTCATCATTTAGGTTTTGTCGACGCCGAGGCACCCTAAAAGCCTAAGCGTACATCATTTAGGTTCTCATCGACACTGAGGCACCCTAGGTTGGGCCTAATCACTTGGCACTAATCACTTGGCTCTATTGCCACCTATGTTGGGTTTATCATCTAGGGTTTATCGACGCTAACGAGAATTCTAAGTTGGGCCTAATCACTTGGCTCTATTGCCACCTATGGTTTAATGCAGCAAGAATGGCGGGGCAGTTGATCCTACTTAATTAAGTACTAAGATACCCCGGCCCATGCATTAGTAGCAAGTACCCCATATGTCCGATTTTTAGCAAAGTCATGCTAAAATTCACGGAAAATTTCAGCATCACCTTTGCTGAAAATAAGACATATGGAGTACCCGAATTTTCCGGAACGGAAGTTAATCGACATTCCGGCAAACTCAAGGGCCTCTCAGGGTACCTGCAAAATCATCACGACACGATGGTCGGAGACAAAACCCAGCAAACTAGCACCACAATGTGCCTCTACTTTCATATGGATGAAAAGGCCACGGACCATATGGTCCTCTGCTTTCATATGGACAAAAATCAGCTCAACTTATGTGAGCTTCCATTCCAGGTCTAATAGGTCACCCAACAAAAAATCATGAATAGTTTTAGCTGAAAAAAAATCATGGATTGCTGTTAACTGAAAATTAGTGGAAGAAACTATTGCTGATCATGGATTACTGTTAATTAAAAATAGAGCATCTGGCTTGTCTTATCATGTTCACTAAGTCCACAAAAATGAATAGGTTCAGTAAACTTGAAGTACTCAACACTAAACATGTTTCAGAGCTCACTACACTACACTACATCATGCAATGGTTCAGACCTCACTACACTAGAACAAGCTCACTACACTACACTACACTACACTACACATGCTTAAACTCTGAACATAAACAAACACCAGCAATGCAATATGTAAACTACCTCTGTTTCTAGGCAACAAGAGTTATCATCAATGCTTTTGAGTTTATTAAGTACCTTCAGTTCTGAGTTTTAAATGTCAAAAGAGCTTCACAGAATCTTGAATCCTCCAAATCACTCTTAACAGTTCTGCATTGCACAAAGGCAGCAATGAGCCAATGATATCAGTAGCAATAATAGGTGCTTACATTCTCATAACGTCAGTATTATTTAACCAAAATTCAACCTACAGAGTTCTAGTATAGTGAGTAACTCCCAATTATTTTAATAGAAGCACAATTAACAACACAATAGGGAGTCTAGTATAATGCCACCAGATAGAATTTGAAGGGAAAACGTTCTTCCAGAACCTTCAAGCCACAATCATACATAGAGTGGCTGATCATATAAGCTATATTTAAATAAACACCAACTAAACTTGATGACAAGAAAAACTACAATCACATTGATACAAACTAGAGCATATGGCAATAGTAAATTGCTGCTCCATATAGCAATAGTAATGCACCTAATCAACATTGTAGAGCATCGTGTTACAAACTTGTTCTGATCCTGCAAATTAATGGGGAGGAAGAACTAGGGAGGGAGGGAATGGTAATGGTTCAGAGAAGAACAATAGTAATGCTCCATATAGCAATAGTAATGCTCCATATGTTCTGATCCATATAGCAAGAAGAACTAGGGAGGGAGGGAATGGGGAGGAAGGGTGGAGAGGGAGGAAGGAGGAGAGGTACCTGGGCGGGCATGGCTAGTCGCCGGAGGGGTCGGGGTCGGCGGCGGCGTCGAAGGGGTGGCTCGAGAGCGTCCGAGCTCATCCGGGTCCTTGTAGTCGAAGAGGAAGATGACGGCGGTCCTCCTGGGCGCCTCGGTTGGTCGTGGGGAGGCCGGGGGCCACGTGCTTCGCGGTTCGGGGGGCGCGGGGGCGGTGGCGTGGGGGAGCGGGGGAGGCGGCGCGGGGGAGCCGGAGCGGGTGTGGCGAGGGATGGAAGGGGATCTGGCGAGGGAGAGGGAAGGAGGTATCGGGCGAAGGGTCGGGTATCCAGCTATAGAGGGGGGAATGTTAGTAATGGCGCACCGTCGAGGGGTGCGCCATAAAAACACTCATAGCAATGGCGCACCATTCTCTGGTGCGCCATTAGTAACTTTTTTTCTGATAGCAATGGCGCACCCTCCTCTGGTGCGCCATTAGTAACTTCTTTTTTTCATTATTTCTTGTTGCATCTAATAATTTGTTTTTTATCAAATTTATTATTTTCATGAGGACTAGAACAAAATATATCGTCAAATATCATCAAATTTGTTTTTTAATATCATCAAATTTGTTTTTTATTTTTAATTGAAAATATCATCAAATTTTTTATTTGAAAATATCATCAAATTTGTTATTTGAAAATATTATCAAAAAGCGGGGGAGGGTGCGGGGTGTCGGCGGCCGCGGTGGAGCGGGTCGGGGGAGGGTGCCGGGGGTCGGCGGCGGCGGTGGAGCGGGGGAGGGTGCGGGGGGTCGGCGGCGGCGGTGGAGCGGGGGAGTGTGCGGTGCGTCGTCGGCGGCGGTGGAGCGGCGGAGGGTGCGGGGGGTCGTCGGCGGCGCCGTGGGTCAGGGCAGCGGGGGGAATTAGCTAGGGGGCGAGGGAGAGGGATGAAGGGGATCTGGCGAGAGGGAGGGAATTAGCTAGGGGAAATTTTACTAATGGCGCACCAGCCAGAGGTGCGCCATAAGTAATTTTTTTGTTGCATGTAATAATTTTTTAGAAAATGAATATGAATATGAAACAGTAATATTTTTTTATAAACACAGTAATAATTGTTGTTTAACAACAATTGTAGTCTACACTTTTTTATTATTTTTTTTTTAAAATGACGAGGGGAGAGGAGGCGCGGGTGGGATCGAGATCGAGATGGAGGGGGATCAAGATCGAGTGTCCTCATGAATATTCAATATTTTATCATATTGAATATGAAAAAATATCATCAAATTTGAAAAAATTATCATGAATTCAAAAAGTGTCCATGAAATTTAAAAATATTCATGATATCAAAAAGTGCCCATGATATTTAAAAATATTCATGATATCAAAATATATACTAATGGCGCACTTTTACAGGGTGCGCCATTAGTAGTTTAAACTACTAATGGCGCACGGTGAAGCGGTGCGCCATTAGTAGTTTTGCAAAAAAAAGAATAAAAAAAATTCAGTACTGGCGCGTCTGGTGCGCCATTACTAGTTAGAACTAGTAATGACGCACCAGACATAGGATGCGCCATTGGTATGTATGTAAAAATAATAATAATAAAAATTTATCACTAGTGGCGCACCTGTTTTTCTGGTGCGCCATTAGTGTGGACACTAATGGCGCATCACCAACTGGTGCGCCATTAGTATATAGTAGTGGCGCACTACTTCCTTGGTGCGCCATTAGTGTCAATCCTATCTATAGCCCTTTTCCTAGTAGTGAGTTCTCAAGAATCCTGAAAAAAACACTGAACCAACACACCTGTAATATAACATGATCCAACGAAGGGATTAAAAAAAATATGAATATATCTGTCCTGGACAAATAAAACAAATGGTACAGTATATATTTATGTCATAGTGAGCTGAAATGCTTGTTATTTTTACCGAGGACACATAAATGCATATTTTGACAATCCCTCCATTGGAACATCTTACTGTATTAGAGAGATACTCCTATGTTTATTTCATATTTTTTGACAACTTTTAAACCACTAAAAGTTTAGCGACCCTTAACTAGTTCTATGGCAAGCTATGGTAGACATAGTTTTACCTATATATATACACACATATATATAGGGTCGCGCTATTCGTCACCCTGGGTGAGGCATAGTTATTCTTCACCCCCTCTATTTTACCATCAATGCAAGGTAAATTTACGTTCCGTAAGTTTTGTCTTATTTCTGATGCAAAAAGGGACCGTAAGAAAACATATAATCGCCGTAAAAAATATTTTATGTTATGTAAAATTACAAACATAGTCTAAAATACACATAAACTGCAAATTTTCTTGTCTTATAACCTATATTTTTATTTTCTTATGTCAAATTTTACGTAGTGAATCAATAGGAATGTAACTATTTGAATTCGAAAGGTAATTTAATTATGAGATGATCGTAAGATTACCTCGGGTGAAGAATAACTTATTCTGCACCCTGGGTGATGAATAGCAACACTATATATATACATAATTAAATTACCTTTCGAATTCAAATAGTTACATTCCTATTGATTCACTACGTAAAATTTGGTATAAGAAAACAAAAAAAAATAGGTTATAAGACCAAAAATATTGCATTTTTATTATGTTTTTACGTTCGTCTATTCTGATAATATTATCAGAATAGTTATTCTGATAACACTTCCACACTGCATGCTCAACGCGAGGGCACTGCACTTTCTTTAGCAAGAACACTGCATTACGGAGACTAGTGAACTTCGTGTCGGAAAAAACTACGCGTAGTGTTTTTCCGATATTGTTTTCGCTCTAATTTTTTAACCGTTTATCAGAACGAGGCGTGTAATATATAGTTGGAAAGCTATGGATTGGGCGCAACTTCGTCATGTTGAACACTTTTTGAGATTCCTCGTGGTTTAAGAGCAGTTTCAAAAACGGTGCGGCCCACAAAGAGGGGCAGCGAGCGTTTTTCATGTTTTTTTCTAAACCGCTCGTCGTAATGAGGCAAATGATACACCGTTGGATAGATATTGTCGAGGCGCATCTTTTTCATAACTATTGTTTTCTCTAATTCGTTACGGTTTAAGAGCAGTTTCAAATTTACTAAATCACGGAATTCTGTTTTTTAAAAAAAAATAAATTTTTGGTACTATTTTCGCTCCAGTTTTTAACCGTTTGTTGAAACGAGGCGTGTAATATGTCGTTGGAAAGCTATGGAGAAGGCACAACTTTCATACGTAGAAATGGTTTTGAGATTCCTTACATTTTTAAGTTAATTTTGAAAATCGTGTGACAGACGACAAGTGGCAGCGGCCGTTTTTCATGAAATTTTTACAAACCGGTTGTCGGAATGATTCAAATGATATGTCGTTGGAAAGATATCGACGAGACACAACTGTTTAATGTAGAACACTCTCTCTAATTCCTTACGGTTTAAGAGCAATTTTAAATTTACCGAAATGCGGACACTGTTTTTCGCGACACCCAAATCGACGTGGGTACTTCATCCGACTAAAAATCGCACTGCATCGGACAAAAGACCGCACTACATCAGACGTGTTAGAGAACTGCATGATTTATTTTATTCAAACGTATTTTTTCAAGGAAGAGAAAGTAGAGTGCACTCCACATCAGGTGTAAATGAACCACAACACTATCAAGAAGTGAACCGCATTACTTTTTTTCGCTTTCGTAACAATTTTTTTGCACTTACGGGATGAACAACATCATACGGCTGACCGTACTGCTTCAGACTCAAAACCGCACTGCATCGGATGTCCAAGTGAAGTACAAGGTTTCTTCTGTATTTTTTTAACTTTTACTATGGATGTGTGGACCGCAGAGACGAGAGCAAGTGAACCGCAACAATATCGAAAGTGAACCGCATTACTTTTTTGCCTGTTTGTCTAACATATTTTTTCGAATATGTAACATCGAGACAAGGCAAGCGGACTGCATCAATTTTTCAGTATTTTTTTTCTGCACAAGGAATCAAAGTGCACTGCATAAAATATATATTTTTTCTTTCTACAACAACAAAGTGTACTGCAGCAAGAGGGTTCAGTTTTTTTGGATGGCGACCAAAGTGAACCTGATAGTGAACCATGTCGTCCGAACCAAAGAAAAAATACAAAAAAACTTCACACACAAGCCGTGCCAACCGCAAGCAGTGCCCCAATGGACTACATCACTCTTTGTATTATTTTACATTTTTCTCACACTTTTTCATAAGAACAAAGGGAAGTTAGAAATGTTTTACTTGCTTCTGTAGTTCCCCGGTGAACTACACGCCCACACCACTGGACTGCATGCGTCGTGCGCATGGGCTGCAATCAAATGGGAGTCCACAAATAGGCCAAAAAATTACAAAGAGGAAAAATACACAATCGGGGGTCTCCGATGACCAGCACCAAAGCAAAATAGCACGGGGGCGGCTCCAACTGCACGTGCGAGGGAACCTCACTGCAGCACCTGGGCGACCTAACCACATTGGGAGGCTGGAGCAAACTGCACCTGAGAGGGCCGTCATTGACCACCATTTTTTCTTGCATCCAAGATGACAAAAAGCTCAAGAGAGGAAGGGGCTGATTCCTCGCACCTGTGCTGCTCGTCGGGAGAGTGTCTAGAGTTAGTGGTGGCGAGGTAGGGGCAGTGCAGGTCATACCAGAGGAAGTTGCAGCTCTCTTCCATGGCCTCGCTGGACGGGAGATTCGGAGTTGTCTGTGTGAATCCCGCACTATGGAGTGGGTGCAAGCAGAGGGAGGATGAGGATCTCCGGCGAGGAGAGGCCGGGTGGGCTAGCGCGGTGGAGTCTGGCCCGATCCGGTCGGGGGCAAGCGTGCGGTGGAGGTGGATCCAGCCTTTGCTTGGCTGATGTGCTGGATTCGAGCAGGGGGATGGAGTTGGTGAGCCGGCGGAAGGAGGTTCTCGGCGGGAGTGCGGCGCAGGTGCCTCGCGGTGGCCGGATCCAGCGGTGCTGGTCGTGCGTGGGAGGGGGCACGCCGGCGCTGATCTGTCGGGAGGCGGAGGAAAAGGGAAGGGGGAGATCTCACGTTGGGGTAGGAAGGGGTGGCTGGCGGCACAACGCTTTTGGGCGGCCGGCGGTGGATGTGGAGGTGGTGGCGGACGGCGCGTGGGGGCGCGGGAGCCCGGAGGGGAAGAAGGCGGGGTCGGGGCGGCGAGGAAGATGGCGGGTGCGGGGGTCCCGATCGGGAGGAAGGTGGGGGTGTGGGGGATTCAGCGCATGTGTGTGGTGCGTTTTTGTTTCTAAAGGCACGGGGTGGGGTGGGGTGTTATCAGAATAAGACTCGGTGTTATTAGAATAGACACACCCTTTGGTGAGCTAACAGAGATTTCTGTATGCGGCCTACACAGACTATCATTTTTATAATTTTTAGAATATAACCTGCTTATGCTTCATGACATGTAACATTATTGTTAGTCATGTTTTGCCATGTACAAAATAGTCTGTCTTGCACGCTTCACTGTTTATTGGTGCAACAAACCCTGGGTCTGTTGTCTAGACTATGCACAGGCACGGGAACAGGATTAAGGCACCAACCCAAGTCAGAGTGCACGAAACCAAGTGCTTCGAAGGACCAACATGCAAACCAAGAGGACCAAGGTCAAGCCAGAGAATCCAGATACCACCAAAAGAAGAGCCTCCCTTGCCGGGCAGATGAGCTCGACAGGGGCAGGGTCGCCCCGGAAGAAGATGCCAAAGACATCCCGGTAGGGCTTGCCGGGGCTCACGAGGGCAAAACAACCTCACCCAACTACTGCACCCCGACCCGCGTCGTCAATCAGTGCGGTGTCAAGCTGCAAAGTGAATAGGTGGCGACCATTCGCCACATGGCAGCCTTTCTCTACCGAAGATGCCCAAGAACGACACCCGTCCTGCGACGTGTCAAGCAAGCAGGTATGAAGCTGGCAGAATAGCCAGGCAAGGCTTGCGGGGCAACCAACGACGTGATGTTAAGCGGTGCATTTAATGCACCCTGTCAGCTTATAGAGTTAGGTATGATAGCACTGTTTGCTATCTTATCAGTGCATAATAACTACTTTGGCATTGTGGTAACCCCTTAATCTATAAAAGGGGGCCTCTGGCAACCGTAGAAAGGGTTAGAAAGTTGGATAACAAACACACCCATACGCGCGTAGCCACTGTCGCCCATGCTGTAATAGCCCCAAAATTGGGTTATCAATTTTTGTGTTGTTATTCCTTCATGGCAATTACTTTCAAAATCTTTCTCCTAAGTTTGCTGGATGACTCTGAGGATTCTTGTCATTTCCAATCATCAAAATCTTTCTCATGTCTTTTTCGGTGGGCAAGACCTCATTTGCATCATCTCAATACCTCTCAAACCCTAATTACAAATTTTTGGAATTTGAATGTGGCCTTTGTGATTACAAAGGAGCCACCATTTTCCTTGATCTGGTGATTATCCCATCTGTTCCCACATACCCTCCTATCCTCCTAACCCTTGGATATGCAAAAATATTGCCAAGTCCCATGCCATATTTTTGAATTGTGGTTTTTTCCTTTTCTTGTCTTTCTGAGGAATAAAATCCAAAGGCATAGCTAGCCATCTCCTAAATTCATGAGAATTGGTGGAGTTGATATTTATGCCTAATCCAAGATCTGGCAAAAATATTGGCCATAATTAAATAAGGAAAATTGCCTTTTCTTATTTAATGGCAATATTTAATTTCTGCCATTTCCTAAAGGAACTACTATTTTTCAAGTAAAGAAAATTCCCACATAAATTGTGGAGCTTGTCCTTGATATATAATTACTAGTTCCATCCTTATCTCATGTTCCTCAGTTCAAAAATTGGGCACATGATCCAATGCAAGTTTCTGCCCTATCTGAAATTTTTGCAAAGGAGGTGCTTTAATCCTTGATCCAATTGAGCTGAAATTTGGCAAGGGTGATTAAAATGGACAAATCACCTATGGATACCAAAAATCAGCTCAATCCCTTCATCCTATCTCCCTGTGCAATTTTCTCAAGTATCTGTTCAGATTTCTTGTCTATGAAGGAAGTACCCACATAGAGTTTCCAAATGGGATGAAAATTTTCCAACTTCTCAACTATCTCGAATCATTAGCCTCCACCTAAATTCAGTTCATTTCATTGAACTATGTGAGCACAGGAGCAATTCTTGTTTTCTGCCCAAATTTTCAGTTTGTGAAGAAAGTACATTTTATCTTAATCCATTATGGCTGAAAATATTCCCACGCCTTCTCCTACCCATATGATCCAGCTCCACAAGATTTTGGCTCATTTCAATTAGCCAATATTTTCCTAGAATTTTCCCAAGTTTTTGGACAGAAGAGATACTTTTGAAGCAAGTACCAAATTGGCAAGCCCATTTGGTATGGAATTCTTACAGCATCATCATATGACCAAATCATCAAGATTTGCCAAGTGTTAGCCTAATCCCACACTCCTAGTGAGTGCTCCTTCCTCATTAGTTTCTGGACATAATTTAGCAGTTGCAAAGCAACTATGTTAAATCTTTGTCCAAATGACCTCATAACTCCCAGGACCGTAGTCCTTGCTAACCTAAACCTCCCTGACAAAAATTTTACTCCTTAAGCTCACTATGTTGATCACAAAAGCATGGTCAAGCTTGCTACAGCAAACTTGTGAAGCTTGGTTCTCTCTGATCCTTGTATCTCTGCTTGTCTCATTGCCATGGTTTTAATGCACATTGGATGGACTACGCTGTAGACATGGTTTGGCATGGAGTAGAATGCTAGAGCGTGCGTTGTCCATGTTGACCACGGGCAATTCTGGCCGAAACGGTGGTCTAGCCACTGTTGGCGACGGCAGAGCCACTCTAGCCGGTTCTGGCTTGTCCCTGAGCGTCAAACTGCTTAGCATCGTCGTCGTCGTTCCCCTGGACCCCTCTCCTCCTCCGTCTTCTTCTCCAGCGCACCGTTCCAATGGCCGCATAGTGCGCGCCAGTGAACTTGTCGCCTTCCTCGCCCCTGTCCTCTTCCTCCTATCGTCCACTAGCCTTGCCCGACTCCGTGAGCCGCTGCGTCGTCCGCATCCCCCTCATCGCCTTCCCACTCCTCTTTGTGACCCTCGGCCGCGCGTGCTCGTCGCCGAAGTGCAGACACGTAGTTGCACGCGTTCCACCTCGCCCCCCTCCTTCTCGAGCTCTCCCCGTGGCTATAAGTACCCTTCCCGAGCTCCCACACAGCCCAAAACCCATCCCCGAGCACTCATCCCTCCCCGAAGTCCCTCCCTGATCCCCACCATCACTGTGGCCGCCGCCTATATCCACCTCGAATCCAGTGACCTCGTGCTTTCCTCCTCGGCTCCTCCACCACCAGAGCATCCCCCAAGGTCCAGCGAGTCTTCCCGTAGCCTCGCCCGTCCGTTTCCCCCACTAGAGCACCTACCTCGCCAGCGGCTGAAGCCCATCTTCGCCGCGAGCCCTGCTGCTCCCTTCCTAGTCCTCCTCGCCGGAAACGGAGACCACCCCGAGATGTGCCCCTCCCTCTTGAGCATCTGGGTAGGTCGCCCGTCGTCTGCGGTGGCCGGAGTCGCCGGCAATCACCGTCGAGGCGAGCCCCTCCCTCGGCTCGGTGCGTTTCCAAGCGGGAGGTTGAAGACGTCAGGGCCAGGTGGGCCCCATTCCCCGTGCGACCTCACCTGGCATTGACCGGAGGGCCTAACCCAACACAACATCGGACAAGTGGTGGCGCCCCACCGTGAAGTCGTTTCCCCCCGCTGAAGACGTAACCACGTGAATACGTTTCCCAGGTTAGAAAGCACATTCGTTTGTTCCTCTAGACAAAATACATTTTCACTTCTCTGAAGGCGTATTCTCAGAAATGCGCATTCTCTTTTTCAGCTCAGCCGGCCGAATCCTTTATATTGTGAATGTTCACCTGTTAGCAGCAAAAATGGATAGTTCTTGTTTATTTTTCTGTTTAACGAATGGACGCTCACAACATTTCAACCGTGACTCCGATTAAGGTGATTCCAATGCTCACGTTCTCTGTTCATCGAGCTCTGTTCGATGGGAACATTTTCTTTATGTTTGCACATTCTGAAAATGCCCATTTGTCCCTTGCTCTAATTCAGCCCCTCTGAGAGAGAACCATTCTCCGGCAAATTTTTCTGTGATTATTATACACTTTTTCCCGGAGTATTCCTCGACCCCCAGGCAAGCCAACCTCTTATCATGAGCCCCAAACTTTCATGTTGAATTTGCTTGCACCTCGTGTGTGTGCTTAGTTGCAGTAGTTTCTTGTCTGTTCCGTCTCCTGTTATTTCAATCGTGCTATATGTTTTTCTATATGCCTTTCATGCTTGTGCTTTCATGAAATAACTCGACATGCCAGCTGGATGTTGTTACTGATAATATCATGCCTTTGTCTAGTTTAATGTTAGTAGTATCGATGTTATGATGATTCTATTGCACTCGTGGAATTACTAGTACTTGGTATTGCCATGTTTCACATGCTATCACTGTTCACTTGAAAAACTTGATGTTGTTACTGCATCTGATGTTGCATGTTAGTTGTTGCATTCATGTTCAAAATATTCGCATGATGATTGATGATGGAGAAGTTAGTAATATGACTTAATAACAAACCTCCTCCGTCATCACTTAGATGTCATAGTGCCACCAAATCGAGCTTTTCCCAGTGCAGCCACATTTCCGTTGGTATGGGAAGGCCCTAACTAGTTTATTGTCATGCCTCTCACCGGTGCCTCCAACAAGGGAAGGTTATGGGCGCGCGCTACCCTGATCAGGTAGGCGGACATGAACCTTGTGAGCCTGAGTTGTTTTGCGCGCTTTTTCCCCGTTTGGGACCGTTTTTGTTTGCCACAACGGTGGCCATTTGCCTTTGATAGGCTAGGCCACCCAGGACTGAACCCAAAAAGGGGTGTTGGTCGGAGTGGCCGGAAGAGTGTCATGGCAGTAGATCGGTTTTAACGCCGTTGGTCCACCCGAATGGGAGTGCGAGGACATGGGTTCTGTGGTGTGGGTACAGTGTGCTACCTCTGCAGAGTGTGTGTGTTAAATCTATCGATAGCCGCGTCCTCGGTCGTGGGCCCAAGTTCGTAGCGGGTCACACTATCAGGTCTCGGTCGAAATGGAAGATAAACCTGAAATAACTAAGTTGATGAATAATGTGTAACAAATAATGTGGTGACTTGGTCTATGAGACAGTCATGAGAAATCACGGTGATGTGTTGATATGATCACGAGACGAGGTCTCGGTGAGTGTTGTACCAAGTGTGGATCCGTTTGTGATTTGTGAATAATCATCGCTTGGTTGCGAGGCAACCCATCGGTAAGAGAGTCCGAGGGAGTCAGTGCATAAGTTTGGTTGCATTGCATGAGAAATAAGTTGGTATTTGCATTTAAATAACCATGGTAGAATAGGAGATAATTGCATAAAGTTAATATGTTATGTCTGCATTGAATATGTCCGATAGTTTATTTTTAGCATAGTTTCATGATGCCATGACATGTCTTGATTGAACTTATGCCATGCTTTGATATGCCATGTTATGGTGTAACACCCATAATGCGGCTATATCTCCCACGTGTCGGGGCACGACTTAGAGGCATAGCCGCATGGTAGGCTTGTCGCAAGATGGGTAATCTTTACACATCCCATGTACTGAATAAGAAAGGGATAAAGAGTTGGCTTACAATCGCCACTTCACACAATACATAAATAATACATACATCATCCAAAGTACAATCAAAGGTCCGAATACGGAACCAAAAATAAAGGAAGACAACCCCAGATGCTAGATCCCCGATCGTCCCAACTAGGCTCCACTACTAATCATCCGAAAAAGAAACATAGTAACGGCCCGAATCCTCGTCGAACACCCACTTGAGTTCGGTAGCATCGCTTGCACTGGTATCCTCGACACCTGCAACTGTTTGGAAGTATCCGTGAGTCACGAGGACTCATCAATCTCACACCCGCGAGATCAAGACTATTTAAGTTTATGGGTAGGAAAGGGTAGTGAGGTGGAGCTGCAACAAGCACTAAGCATATATGGTGGCTATCATACGCAAATGAGAGCGAGAAGAGAAGTAATGCAATGGTCGAGAAGTTAGAAGTGATCAAGAATTGATCCTGAAACTACATACGTTCAAGCATAACACAATGTCATGTTCACTTCCCGGACTCCGCCGAAAAGAGACCATCATGGCTACACACACGATTGATTCATTTTAATTAAGTTAAGTGTCAAGTTCTCTATAACCGGATATTAACAAATTCCCATCTGCCACATAACCGCGGGCACGGCTCTCAAAAGTTTATACCCTGTAGGGGTGTCCCAACTTAGCCCATCACAAGCTCTCATGGTCAATGAAGGATATTCCTTCTCCCGGGAAGACCCGATCAGTCTCGGAATCCCGGTAACAAGAAATTTCAACAATGGTAAAACAAGACCAGCAAAGCCACCCGACTCTGCCGACAAATCCCGATAGGAGCTACACATATCTCGTTCTCAGGGCACACCGGATGAGACAAGCTACAAGTAAAACCAGCCCTCGAGTTTCCCCGAGGTGGCCCCGCAGGCGGCTCGGTTCAGACCAACACTCATAGGAGCACTGGCCCGGGGGGTTTAAAATAAAGATGACCCTTGAGTCTGCAAAACCCAAGGGGAAGGTATATGGTGGTAGGTAGGCAAATGGTAAAATCAAGGTTGGGCCTTGCCAGAGGAGTTTTATTCAAAACGAATTGTCAAGGGGTTCCCATAACACACAACCGCATAAGGAACGCAAAAATCAAGGAACATAACACAGGTATGACGGAAACTAGGGCGGCAAGAGTGGAACAAAACACCAGGCAAAAGGCTGAGCCTTCCACCCTTAACCAAGTATATAGATGCATTAAAGTAAATAAGAGATAATAATGATATCCCAACAAAATCCATGTTCCAACATGGAACAAGCTTCATCTTCACCTGCAACTACCAACGCTATAAGAGGGGCTGAGGAAAAACGGTAACATAGCCAAACAATGGTTTTCTAGGAAAGGTGGGTTAGAGGTTTGACATGGAAACGTGGGAGGCATGATATAGCAAGTGGTAAGTAGCGCGGCATAGTGATAGAATGAACAACTAGCAAGCAAAGATAGAAGTGATTCGAGGGTATGGTCATCTTGCCTGCAATGTTCTCAGAGTTGTCGAAAGCTCGATCCTCGTAAGCTTACTCAACAGGTTCCTCGTTCACGTACTCGTCTCCCGGCTCTACCCAAGGCAAGAACACAAGCAATGGAACAACAATCAATCACGGTGCAATGCACAAGCAACATGATGCAATACATGGCATGATATGCAAGACATGATATGCAATGCATATGCGTGCTCCGGAAGGGAAAGAATGATCAAGGCATCAACTTGGCAAACCAAGGATGCCGCTGGAAAGATGAGATGATTTCGGTTGAAATCGATATAAAGATCACCGGAAACGGATGCACGGTTTGCAAATGGCAAGCAAAACAAGGATGGTGCTATTCTGCGATTAACATCATGAAATGCAACAAGAAACTAAGCTACTACACCCCAACATAACAACAAAGCGTATGGTAGTGATATACATGAGATGCTTGACAATACAGGAACAATGAGCTATGGCCAAATCACAATAGAACAGGTTCAAACAAGCATGGCAAAAGTGCAAAAGATATCAGCATCACAGATTTGGTGAAAATACTAACATGTCAAAATAACATCAAGAAGCAATGTTTAGAGCAAGAAAACAACATGCTACAGGAATATATCATAGCAAACCAAGGAAGGGCATGATTCTACTAAATGCATAGATCAAAAGTCGCTTACTGATCATGAGACAAAAAGGCACAGAAGATATGATGGCACCCATGTAAACATAGCAAGTTTTATTAACAGCTTCAGACTTGGTACAAGAACAGAGCATAGCATAAACAGATTCACGATAGCAACTTTGCGAGCTCATGCCACTCACCACAAAGCATTTCATGACAATTTAAGCATACCCATAGCAAGATGACATGTTCATGAAGCTAACAATGGCAAGATCAAGTTCATAGGATGCATGGATCACTAGCAACAACCATGGCAATATTTATTAACATGTTACACTAGTAGAAAAAGGGCCTTTAGTCCCGGTTCTGGAACCGGGACTAAAGGGTCGGTACTAAAGCCTCCCCCTTTAGTCCCGGTTCTAACTGGAACCGGGACTAAAGGCCCTCCACGTGGCCTTTGCCTGGAGGTCCACCTTTAGTCCCGGTTGGTAACACCAACCGGTACTAAAGGATATTTTATGATTTTTTTGAATTTTTTTTGAATTTTTTTGGTACAAGAACAGAGCATAGCATAAACAGATTCACGATAGCAACTTTGTGAGCTCATGCCACTCACCACAAAGCATTTCATGACAATTTAAGCATACCCATAGCAAGATGACATGTTCATGAAGCTAACAATGGCAAGATTAAGTTCATAGGATGCATGGATCACTAGCAACAACCATGGAAATATTGATTAACATGTTACACTAGTAGAAAAAGGGCCTTTAGTCCCGGTTCTGGAACCGGGACTAAAGGGTCGGTACTAAAGCCTCCCCCTTTAGTCCCGGTTCTAACTGGAACCGGGACTAAAGGCCCTCCACGTGGCCGTTGCCTGGAGGTCCACCTTTAGTCCCGGTTGGTAACACCAACCGGTACTAAAGGATATTTTATGATTTTTTTGAATTTTTTTTGAATTTCAAATTTCTGAATTATTTTATCCTCTAATCTCTAATCACCCCTCATAACTGCTCAATTTAACCTTTAATCTCTAATCACCCCTCATCATTCCAAATCATCTAACTTCCCGAACGGTCACCCATCCTCTCACTACTCCAGCCTGAGCATGCTTAACTTCCGGGTTCTATTCTCCCTCGTTTCCAAGTCTGCACTTGTTGTTTTCCTGACAATAGTAAGATGGCAATCCTATTAACCCTCAGGAATTTAGCTTGAGCATGAAGTCAGACATTTCACTGTTTGAGTTTTGAAACTATTGTTCTAAAAATCAATAATTATTTAGTAACACTAATATTTCTTGAATAAGTAGTTTGACCATAGTTTGACCACAGTTTGACCATAGTTGACCAAAATTAAAAAAAACTGAAATAATTATTTAGTAACACTAATATTCTTGAATAATTATTTAGTAACACTAATACTTCTTGAATAAGTAGTTTGACCATAGTTTGACCAGATTTAACAAAAATTCAAAAAAACTAAAATTTGAGCATAACTTTTTTTCCTTTTAGAATTTGAGGATTCTAAAAATTTGCAAACAGGCCGTAGGCGGTCTCTATCGGATGCAGATTTTCGTTCTGAACATTTTGATATATTATATGTTTTTTTCCGACATCGTATGCAAAAGTTATAGCCGTTTTACATTTTCCCTACATTTTTTGCAAAACATGTCCAAATTTAAGTTTTTAAATTTTCCTAACTAGTAGATGTAGCAACATAACTACCTCTCCAAGGATTTTAAATTTTGAAGTTTCTATCATTTTCTTTTGCTTTTTACAAAACTGAAAAGGCGATGCACCGGGGGGGGGGGGGGGGGTAGGATTTGAAAATTGCACCATTAGTACCGGTTCGTGGCACGAACCGGTACTAATGGGCATCGCACCCTTTAGTACCGGTTCGTGCCATGAACCGGGACTAAAGGTCCCATTTGAACCGGGAGTAATGCTTGTATGGTGCCCTCGCCGCTTGAACCAGGACTAATGCTCACATTAGTCCCGGTTCGTAATGCAACCGGGATTAATGCTCTTTTCTGGCTGGACCAAAGCCCCTTTTTCTACTAGTGTTAGCATTCTGCCAGGAACATTTTATAGCAAACTTAGAGCAAGAACAAGACAAAAATACAAGACAAGCACCTCTGTAAAGATGGCATGATTTAGTTCAAAACACATGTAGACCTCATGCTCATATGATGCACACATCAAATGCAACAAAAATGACAAATCACCATGATCTGATAAGTACCAGCTCCTAACATTTTATAGCACTCTTGCATCAATGAAAATGACATCATAACAGACAGTAACATGCATGGAAATGCTTCTAACATGAAGAGCTCAATGAGACAAACAATTCGACATATCATATGCATGATTTGGAGCAACGAGCGCGGAGATACGACATGATGAACAGGGCATGAAAATAACAGGGAGCTCCGGGACTTAGTGGAATTTCACCTCACGGATCTAGGGTTTGACCTGGCACGGAAATTGAGGCGCGGCGGATCTAGCCGGAGCTGAAGGAGAAGGTGGATGGAGAGGAGGGAGATGGCCGGCCGGAGTCGGACGGAGCTCGCCGGAGTCGGGGAAGGAGCGGATCCGGGGCGGCGATGGCGGAGACCTCAGGCGCGGGCACGCGACAGCGGGGATGGCGACCGGACATCGGCGGGGCGATGCTTGGGCGCGGGCGGTGGTCGGCGGCGACGGCGGCGGGGACGAGGCAGCGTTGGAGCGGAGGAGGCGGCGCAGAAGCAGAGGAGGCGGGGCGGGAGCACACGAGGCGCGGGAGGCGGCGAACGGGCTCGTGGGCCCCTCACGGGCTCGCGGGCCGGCAGCGGCGGGTGGTGGCGGACGCCACGTGGCAGCATCTGATTGGCCCGGGCGGGCGACCCGGCTTGTCCGATCCGATCCAGACGTGTTCGGCGGCAGAGAGGGGCTAGTCTAGGGTTTCATCTGCGAGAAAATTCAGGGAGGGGCACCTATTTATAGATAGAAGGAGGTAGGAGTGTCCAAATGAGGTGTAGTGTTCGCCCACACGATCGTGATTCGACGACGGAGGACATGGAACTGGTTTAGATGGGTTATTGGGCTGTTTGGAGAGGTGTTGGGCCGCAACACACAAGAGGATGTTGCGGTTACCCGGTTAACCGTTGGAGCATCGAATGGCCTCCAAATGTAACGAAATTTGATAGGTGGTCCACCAGTTGTGTACCAAGGCCACTTGGCAAATCTCGGTCCATTCCGAGAACGTTTAACACCAGCTCACGAAAAGAGACAAAAGGGTTGCGCCGGTGCATGTAGGAGTGTCGGATTGCGAAACGGACAACGGGGAAAATGCTTGGATGCATGAGACGAACACGAATGGAAATGAGATGCACATGATGACATGATATGAAATGCATGACATGAACAGAATGCAAAACAAAGATAAAACCCAACCACGAAGGGAATATCATAACTTAAAGTCAAAAATGCCAAGAGTCGGAGTTACAAATATGGAAAGTTACATCCGGGGTGTTACAACACTCCACCACTACGAGAGGATCTCGTCCTGAGATCTAGGACTGAAAAAACTCCAGATATTCGGAACGGAGGTGATCCTGGGGTTCCCAGGTGGCTTCTTGGTCGGAATGGTGTGACCACTCCACTTTTAGGAATTTGATTGACTTGTTGCGAATTTTGCGCTTGGTTTCTTCAAGAATAGCAACGGGATGCTCATGATAAAGCATGTCTTCTTGGAGATCAATCTCTTCGGAGATGATGGTGCGCTGAGGAGTCTTGAAGCACTTGCGAAGCTGTGACACGTGAAACACATCGTGCACATTTGCGAAGTTTGACGGAAGCTCAAGTTGATAGGCGAGGTCGACTCTTTTGCCAATGATCTTGAAAGGACCCATGTATCTAGGAGCAAGCTTCCCTTTGGTACCGAAGCGACGAGTACCTTTCATTGGAGAGACGCGGAGGTAGACATGGTCTCCAATCTCAAAAGCCAAGTCACGGTGATTGCTATCATAGTAACTCTTCTAGCGTGATTGCGCGGCTTTCAGATTTTTCACAGATGACTTTACACATTTCTTCAGCCTCTATGATTAAGTCATTGCCAAGAAGTTGGCGTTCACCAGTCTCTGACCAATAGAGAGGAGTATGGCACTTTCTGCCATAGAGAATCTCTAATGGGGCCTTGCCCGGACTCGCTTGGAAGTTGTTGTTGTAGGAGAACACGTCATATGGAAGACAAACTTCCCACTTCACACCGAAGGAAATTGTAACACCCTCGATGCGACTATATCTCCCACGTGTCGAGGCACGACTTAGAGGCATAATCGCATTGAAGGCATATGTCGCAAGTTAGGCAATCTTCACAACATCCCATGTAATATGAATAATAAAGGGGAGATAACATAGTTGGCTTACACTCGCCACGTCAATCAAGTACATAAATAACATTACATAATCCAAACACTCATGGCCCGACTACGACGCCAAAATAAAAGATAACCCAACATGCAACAACGGTCCCGTTCACCCCCAACTAGGCACCACTACTGATCATCGGGAAAGGAAACATAGTAACGTTGAGAGTCTTCGTCGAACTCCCACTTGATCTCATACGCGTCTCCTGGAGCGGAATCATCAGGCCCTGCATCTGGTGTAATAGTAATCTGTGAGCCACAGGGACTCAGCAATCTCGCACCCTCGCGATCAAGACTATTTAAGCTTATAGGTATGGCAAGGTAAATATGTGGAGCTGCAGCACACGACTAGCAAATATGGTGGCTAACTTATTCGCAAAAGAGAGCGAGAAGAGGAGGCAAAGCGCGAGCGAGAAACTAAAGAGGAACCTGCGCAAACATTACTCCAACACCGTGTCCACTTCCCGGACTCCGCCGAGAAGAGGCCATCACGGTAACACACTCAGTTGATTCATTTTAAATAATTAAGGTTCAAGTTATCTACAACTAGACATTAACAAATTCCCATCTGCCCATAACCGCGGGCACGGCTTTCGAAAGTTCAAATCCTTGTAGGGGAGTCCCAACTTAGCCCATGACAAGATCTCATGGTCAACGAAGGAATAGACCTCCTCCCAAGACGTTCTGATCAGACTCGGTATCTCGGTAATTTAAGACACTTAGACAGGTTAAAACAAGACCAGCAACATCGCCCGAATGTGCCGACAAATCCCGATAGGAGCTGCACATATCTCTTTCTCAGGGCACACACAGATGAGCGCTCCATACAACTAAAACCAAACCTCGAGTTTCCCCGAGGGGGCGCTGCACAGGACTCTAGTTTGGACCAACACTCAGAGGAGCACTGGCCCAGGGGGGGTTTAAAATAAGATGACCCTCGGGCTCCGGAAACCCAAGGAAAAAAGAGGCTAGGTGGTGAATGGTAAAACCAAGGTTGGGCATTGCTGGAAAAGCTTTAATCAAGGCGAAATATCAAGGGGTTCCCATTATAACCCAACCGCGTAAGGAACACAAAAATCCGGGAGCATAACACCGATATGACGGAAACTAGGGCGGCAAGAGTGGAACAAAACACTAGGAGAGAGGCCGAGCCTTCCACCCTTTACCAAGTATATAGATGCATTAAGATAACATAGCAGTATAATGATATCCCAACAAGTAAATAAATGTTCCAACAAGTAAATAAATCCCAATGGCATAGCAAAAGAGCGAGCAAACTAGCATAGCCAAGATAGTAGTGATTTCGAGGGTATGATCATCTTGCCTGCACAGTTGTCAGAGTGGACTGGATCCTCGAAAGCAAACTCAACGGGCTCCTCGTTAGCGAACTCGTCTCCCGGCTCTACCCAAACAAGACAAACAAGCAACAAGGATACAATCAACCACGTGCAAGGATCAAGCAATATGATGCAATGATGATATGCTATGCGGGATGCGATGCGGGATGCCAAATGCAAGATATGACAGGAAATGCATGAATCTGGCCTCAACATGGAAATCCAAGTGTGCCACTGGAAAGATGAGATGAAGTCGCTTGAAAACGATATAAAGAACGCCGGAATCGGAGTTACGGTTTGGAAATGGCACGCGATTCAAATATGGCACCGGTCTGTGATTTACAGCAAGTAGCCAACTAAATGCAATGAGATGAACATGCTATAGCAACCAAACATGACAACAAAATACATGGAAGGTATGCATTCAAGATGCTTATCAAAAGTCTAGCACTGAGCTACGGCCAATTCATACATTAATAGGTTCAAACAAGCATGGAAAAATGCATATGGCAAACAGATTTCAGACTTAGTGAAATTAACACTTGTCTGGAATTTCAGATCAGGTAGCCCTCTTTGGAGCCACAAAACTACATGCTACAGGATCTGAACATGGCAAAGTAAATCATGGCATGGAGCTACTCAAAGAGCTTAACAAAAGTCCCTTAGTGACCTTGAGCCAAAAGGGATCAGAAAATACAATTGCAAGCACGTGAACATAGCAAAAGCATAATCAGATCACAGACTTGGTCAAAACTGGAGCATGCTGAAACATAACTCAAGTAGGCATGTTTACGAGCTCGATGCACTCACTATGGTGCAAGTCATGGCAAGACAAGCATACACCCATAAAGAAGGCACAAAATTCAAGCTAGACTTGGTAAGAACAATAGCATAGCATGCACGGATCAACTACAACATCATCGGCAAAATTGCAAACAAGTTGACAATCTGCCCAGATTCACAAAGTAGCAAAAGTAGAGCTCGATTGACTCAAGCTAGGTTGCTCCATAATTGCAAACAAATGCATGGATGGATAGAGCACTACAAGATTAACAAAACATCCCTACTGATCATCCTCAAAAGAGGCACGGATCACTAGGAAACAACATGAACATATGGCAATATGAGATAAACAGATCAAGGACTTGGTGGAATTCCTAAGTCCCTGAAAACAGAATTAGCAAGTGCACCACTTTGCAAGCTTGCACTAGACACCACATACATCACAAAAATACATGGGTTGCACCTCTGGAAAGATGACAAAACCCTTAACAAAACATGTAGAACTCATGGGCATAGCATGCACACATTAATCATGGCAAAAATGACAAAAACCTAAATGGAGTAGCAGATCTGACAATTAACTCAAGTAGGCCTCTTCTAACAGCATTTCGGGCATCAAGATGAACTCAAATGAAAATGATGCAATGGAATGAAATGATGTACTCTCTGAGATGAACATTTTGATATGCTATATGCCAAAAACGGAGCTACGGATGAGGAGATACGACATGATGAAGATGAGCACATGAGCTAGGGTTTGGGCAAAAAAGTCAACCCGAGTCACTCCAGATCTAGATCCAGCCCGAGCACTGTAGCGGAGGCGCGGTTCCCGATGTTGGCCAGCTTCGTCGCCGGACTTGTCGGAGAAGGCCGGAACCGAGGGGGAGATGGCCGGAGGAGGGAGAGGACGGCGAGACGGCGGCGGAGGGCGGCGTTGGCGGGCGGCGGAGCCACGGCGGCGGAGCCGCGGCGGCGGCGGCGACGCGTGGATGCGGCGGCACCGGCGATGGCGTGTGGTGGCGGCGGCGATAGCGCGCGGCGGCGGCGGCGAGGCTCCCGGCCGGCGTGCGGGCAGAGGAGGCGCGGGGCTTCGGGCGGCGGCGCGGTGGCTTCGGGCCTCGGGGGCCGGCTGCGGGCCTCCCGGGCCGGCGCGGTGGGCGGCGGCGCAGGGCCACGTGGCAGGCGGGGAGTGGCTGCGGGCGGCGGAGCGGACGTGTCCGGCCGGATTCGGACGTGTCCGGCCGGTGCGGGGGCGATTTCTAGGGTTTCGGGGAGGAAGGAGATCCGAATTTCGGGGCGGGGGGGTGTTTAAATAGGCATAGAGGGAGTTAGGAGAGTCCAAATGAGGTGCGGTTTTCGGCCACGCGATCATGATCGAACGCTCTAGATGATGGAGCAGAGTTAGGTGGGTTTTGGGCCAAATTGGAGGGGTGTTGGGCTGCAACACACACGAGGCCTTTCCGGTCCCTCGGTTAACCGTTGGAGTATCAAACGAAGTCCAAATGGTATGAAACTTGACAGGCGGTCTTCCGGTAGTAAACCAAGGCCGCTTGGCAAGTCTCGGTCCAATCCGGAAATGTTTTATCCCCACACACGAAAGAAAGCTAGAAATGACCACCGGAGGAGATCGAAGCGCCGGAATGCAAAACGGACAACGGGGAAAATGCTCGAATGCATGAGATGAACACGTATGCGAATGCAATGCACATGATGACATGATATGAGATGCATGACAATGAAAACAACACACGGAGACAAAAACCCGAACCCGAGAAGATAAATATAACTTAACGCCGGAAACGGCAAGAGTTGGAGTACAAATTGGGAAAGTTACATCCGGGGTGTTACAGAAATGACACAAGCCCTGAGCATATCTTCAAGGATTTGATTGACTCACTCGACTTGGCCACTAGTTTGAGGATCGAAAGTTGTGCTAAAGCGAATGTTGGTGCCCATGGCCTTCTAGAAAGAGTCCCAGAACTTGGAGGTGAAAATGCTTCCATGATCTAAAGATATCAATTGCGGAATGCCGTGCAAAGAGACAATCCTGGAGGTGTATAGCTCTGCCAACTGAGCTGATGTGATAGATTCTTTGATTGGAAGGAAATGAGCCACTTTAGTAAGCTTGTCGATGACAACAAAGATAGCATCATTTCCACGCTTGGACTTGGGAAATACAGTCATGAAGTCCATTTCAATGTGGTCAAACTTCCATTCTGGAATAGCAAGAGGTTGCAGGAGACCAGCTGGCCGTTGGTGTTCTGCTTTCACCCTTCTGCAGACATCACATTCATTCACGAATTGAGCAATTTCTCACTTCATTCGAGTCCACCAATACGACTGCTTGAGGTCATTGTACATCTTCGTACTTCCAGGATGAATGGATAGAATGGAATTGTGCACCTCGTTCATAATGACTTTCCTTAGATCACCTTTAGGAACCACAATCCGGTCCTCAAAGAATAGAGTGTCTTTGTCATCAATGTGATAGCACTTGTATTTGGGTTGGCTCTTGGCAATCCCATGTTTCACCTTCTTCACCATGGAATCCAAGAGTTGTGCCTCATGAATTTGATCTTCCAAAGTAGGAGAGACTTGGAGGTTGTCAAGAAATCCTTGAGGAACAACTTGGAGATCCAGTTTGCGGAAAGCTTCACAAAGGTCCGGTTGGAAGGGTTTGAGAATTAAGCTATTGCAGTAAGCCTTCCCGCTCAAAGCATCTGCAATGACACTGGCCTTACCTGGAGTATATTTAATACTCGGATTGTATTCTTGAATCATTTCAACCCAACGATTCTGCCTGAGTTTGAGGTTGGGTTGAGTGAAGATGTACTTGAGGCTCTTATGATCTGTGAAGATGTCCACTTTCCTTCCCAACAAGAGATGTCTCCATGTTAATAATGCATGGACAACTACCGCCAACTCAAGATCGTGAGTGGGATAGTTCCTTTCGTTGGGCTTCAACTGGTGAGAGGTATAAGCCACAACTTTCTTCTCTTGCATTAACACAGCACCGAGACCTTGTAAGGAGGCATCACAAAAAACTTCAAATGGCTTGAATTCATCGGGAGGAGTCAAGACAGGAGTTGTGACCAGCTTCTCTTTGAGGGTGTTGAAAGCAATGTCACATTCAGGCATTCAGACATACTTGACATGATTCTGGAGGAGGTTCTAAAGAAGCTTTGCAATCTTAGAGAAATTCTCAACGAATCTTCGACAATAGCTTGCAAGCCCAAGAAAACTGCGGAGCTGTTTGACATTCTGAGGAGGTTCCCAATTCACAATTGCAGACACCTTCTCGGGATTAACAGCGATGCCTTCGGCAGAGATGATATGACCAAGGTAAAGAACTTCATCAAGCCAGAAATCACACTTGGAAAACTTCACATAGAATTGATGCTCTTTGAGTTTTGTCAAGCACCAATCTCAGGTGCTTGGCATGATCCTCCTTATTCTTGGAAAAGACCAAGATGTCATCGAGATACACCAGGACAAAATCATTTGTGTAAGGGTTGAAGATGAAGTTCATCATGCGAGAGAACGTTGGAGGAGCATTGACAAGGCCAATAGACATGATAGTATATTCATAAAAACCATAGCTTGTTGTGAATGCTGTCTTGGGGATATCTTCTTCACGAATGCGAATCTGATGATAACCCATACAGAGGTCAAGCTTGGAGAATACTTTGGCACCTTTAAGTTGCTCGAATAGCTCATTGATGTTAGGAAGTGGATACTTGTTCTTTGTTGTCTTCTTGTTCAATGGACGGTAGTCGACGCAGAGTCGTTCCGTTCCATCCTTCTTCTTGACAAAAAGAACACCACAACCCCATGGAGATGAACTCGGTCTGATCAGACCCATATGCTCTTGTTAATCGAGTTGTTTCTTCAACTCCTTCAACTCCTCTGGTCCAAGCTTGTAAGGACGCTTGCAAACAGGTTCCGTGCCAGGCTCAAGATCGATAACGAATTCAACTGGCCGGTGAGGAGGCATTCCTGGAAGCTCTTCTGGAAAGACGTCTTGATATTCACAAACGACTGGAATCTGAGAGATGGCATTCAACTCACCCTTCTCATTGAGAGAAAACAGTCGAATGGTTTCATCCTGAGCGGCAAAGATGATCACCTTCTCAGAAGGGTGTGTCAATTGAATTTCCCTGGCAGCACAATCAAGCTGAGCCTTGTGTTTAGAAAGTCAGTCCATACCGAGAATTAGATCAATATCCGAGTCACCAAGAACAACTAGAGAAGACAGAAAATTATAATTTCCCATCTCGATACCGACATTCAGAACCATCATGCTAGATCTCAAATGCTTAGCCGGAGAAACAACTTGCAGAGCTCTAGGTAGAACCCTTGTGTCAAAATTGTGGTTCGATGCAAATGGATATGACATGAAAGAATGCGATGCACCGGTATCAAATAAGACTAGCAGGAATATCATTAACAGGAAGATTACCCATGATCACTTCTGAAGAATCCTCTTCCTGAGTTGCGTTCATCATGTTGACCTTTGCAAACTTGGGATTATGCTTGACCACTGCATTTCTTGAAGATCTCACAGGAGGAGGAGGCAGAAGGCACCTTTGGTTGAAGAACTTGTTTGCATAGTGCCCTTTCTGCTGTTGCAAGTCACCTCTGAGAGAGGACGATGATAAGGAGCACTTGACCTTGGAGCTTGACACTGAGCTTTGTTCTGATAGACTGGGTTGGGTGGGTGGGAAGATCCATTGCCACATTTGTTCTTTTGCTGGTAGGGCTGACGAAACGGAGGAGGAGGCAACCAGAACTTCTTATGCTTAGATGCCACTTGTGATGAAGAAGAAGATTGAACTACATCCTTGACTCTCTTCTTAGATCCCTCACAGTTGAGCTAAGCAGCTTCTTGCTTTAGTGCCATGTTATAGAATTGATCGAACTTGGTCGGCTCAAGAAGCACGAGAGCTAACTGAAGATCCTCTCTGGGGCCACCTCTAAATTGATAGATCATACTCTTTTCATCAGGAATGTCTTGTTTAGCGAAGCAAGCAAGTTTCTGAAACTAGATATTGTATTGATACATGGACATGCTACCTTGCTTGAGATTGAGGAACTCCTCATGCTTGCTCTCAGCTACACTTGGTGGAATGTGATGAGCTTTGAAGTCTCAACGGAAGTCACACGACCTCCTGTGGAATCTCTGTATTATTGATACCACTCAGTAGCTTGGTCCTTGAGTTGAAACGAAGAAAACTTGACAAAGTCCTCAGGTCTGACATTGCTACATTCAAAATGTTTGCAGATGTCCACGAGCCAGTCATCGGCGTCTGTGGCCTCGACACAGTTGCTGAAGGACTTCGGCTGGTTTGCGAGGAATTGGTTGAGGGTAGCAAAGTGAGGCTGATTATTGCCTTGGACTTGATTTCCTTGGTTGCCTTGCCCTTGGTTGCGCTCTTGCAAGAGTTGCAAAAGCATCTGAGTGTTGGCATTTGTGGTTGCCATGACAGCTTGCCATGCCTCCGGAGGTGGAGGTGGTGGCGGAGGGTTTGACTGATCCCCATCATTGCGGTCCGGATTCTGATGCGTTGGAGGAGCCATCCTGAAGAGGGTGACATCCGTTAGAATCTTGAAAGACATATATTCAAGCTGAATCAATGGATTGACATTGCAACATAAAGTCTTAACATTCGAACAAGGATGAATGAATGAATTCCAAAGTAAATCATCACACGTCCATTAAGTTTATAAGCCACTTAGATAAAGGTAGATGAATAAAGCAACAAGGTACGGATATGAACAAATAAGTGGTAAGGATTACCCAATCACAAACCAAATATCTGCGGGGAGAAATACTAGAGCAACTTGAATTCCCACCTATAAAACTCCCAAAACTTTCTGGTTATGCAATCAGGTGTTGGGGATATAGGGGAAGCATAATATGTCACCCAAACTAGCAAATCCTACATCCAGTTGTATCCATCCTTCAACACATAACCAAGAAACCTTCGGAAATCATGTACCTCAACCTTCGAAAAGCATCCGTTATACGAGTTATGGCAATACTCCCAAACTCCCGCCCCAATATTGGGTGGCGTCGAGGTTATCTCACCAACAACTGCATAAAAGAGATTTTCGATGTCGGCGAACTCAGGTATTCTAGAACTACAACGATAAAATTGTGACGACAACACCTCGGAGCTCAACTCCCCAGGACACTGCCACAACCCCTAAATGTCAGGAGGCACCAAGAACAATGTTCTCGTCACAAGACTATTGGAATGATTCCAAGATACCCGCGTGATCCTACAAAAATTTCGTGAAAATTTGAGGAGAGAAGAGTCAAAACTTCTACGTCAGGAGGCCTCACCAGAGCGACGAAGGGACTGAGGAGTAAAAACAATCCTACTCTCTGATATATATAATCCTAAGACTCAAAACATTTTGTTCTAGACTCAACAACATCAGCGATTCGATCAAGCAGGGGGCTCCTAAGTCGGAGATGGCTCTGATTACCAACTTGTAACACCCACAATGCAGCTATATCTCCCACGTGTCGGGGCACGACTTAGAGGGATAGCCGCATGGTAGGCTTGTCACAAGAGGGGAATCTTTACACATTACATGTACTGAAAGAAAGGGATAACGAGTTGGCATAATATCGCCACTTCACACAATACATAAATAATTCATACATCATCCAAAGTATAATCAAAGGTCCGACTACAGAACCAAAAATAAAGGAAGACAACCCCAAATGCTAGATCCCCGATCGTCCCAACTGGGCTCCACTACTGATCATCCGGAAGAGAAACATAGAAACAACCTGAATCCTCATCGAACTCCCACTTGAGTTCGATAGCATCGCTTGCACTGGTATCCTCGGCACCTGCAACTGTTTGGAAGTATTCGTGAGACACGAGGACTCAACAATCTCACACCCGTGAGATCAAGACTATTTAAGCCTATGGGTAGGAAAGGGTAGTGAGGTGGAGCTGCAGCAAGCACTAAGCATATATGGTGGCTATCATACGCAAATGAGAGCAAGAAGAGAAGCAACGCAACGGTCGAGAAGCTAGAAGTGATCAAGAAGTGATCCTGAAACTACTTATGTTCAAGCACAACACAAGGCCGTGTTCACTTCCCGGACTCCGCCCAAAAGAGACCATCACGGCTACACACGCGGTTGATTCATTTTAATTAAGTTAAGTGTCAAGTTCTCTACAACTGGATATTAACAAATTCCCATATGCCACATAACCGCGGGCACGGCTCTCCAAAGTTTAAACCCTGCAGGGGTGTCCCAACTTAGCCCATCACAAGCTCTCACGGTCAACGAAGGATATTCCTTCTCCCGGGAAGACCCGATCAGTTTCAAAATCCCGGTTACAAGACATTTCGACAATGGTACAACAAGACCAGCAAAGCCACCTGACTGTGCCGACAAATCCCGATAGGAGTTGCACATATCTCGTTCTTAGGGGCACACCAGATGAGACAAGCTACGAGTAAAACCAGCCCTTGAGTTTCCCTGAGGTGGCCCCACAGGCGGCTTGGTTCGGACCAAAACTCAGAGGAGCATTGGCCCGGGGGGGTTTAAAATAAAGATGACCCTTGAGTCTGCAGAACGCAAGGGGAAGGTATATGGTGGTAGGTAGGCAAATGGTAAAACCAAGGTTGGGCCTTGCTGGAGGAGTTTTATTCAAATCGAACTGTCAAGGGGTTCCCATAACACCCAACCGCGTAAGGAATGCAAAAATCAAGGAACATAACACAGGTATGACGGAAACTAGGGCGGCAAGAGTGGAACAAAACACCAGGCAAAAGGCCGAGCCTTCCACCCTTTACCAAGTATATAGAAGCATTAAAGTAAATAAGAGATATTAATGATATCCCAACAAAATCGATGTTCCAACATGGAACAAGCTTCATCTTCACCTGCAACTAGCAATGCTATAAGAGGGGCTGAGCAAAAATGGTAACATAGCCAAACAACGGTTTGCTAGGAAAGGTGGGTTAGAGGTTTGACCTAGAAACATGGGAGGCATGGTATAGCAAGTGGTAGGTAGCGCGGCTTAGTGATAGAACGAAGAACTAGAAATCAAAGATAGAAGTGATTTGAGGGTATATTCATCTTGCGTGCAATGTTCTCAGAGTTGTCGAAAGCTTGATCCTCGTTAGCGTACTCAATAGGTTCCTCGTTCACGTACTCGTCTCCCAGCTCTACCCAAGGCAAAAATACAAGCAATGGAACAAAAATCAATCACGGTGCAATGCTAAAGCAACATGATGCAATACATGGCATGATGTGTAAGACATGATATGCAATGCATATGCATGCTCCAGAAGGGAAAGAATGATCAAGGCATGAACTTGGCAAACCAAGTATGCTGCTGGAAAGATGAGATAATTTCGGTTGAAATCGATATAAAGATCACTGGAAACAGTTGCACTGTTTGCAAATGGCAAGCAAAACACGGTTGTATGATTAAAAGCACGATGCCACTTAGAATGCAACAAGAAACTAAGCTACTGCACCCCAACATAACAACAAAGCATATGGCAATGATATACACGAGATGCTTGACAAAACATGAACACTGAGTTACAGACAAATCACACTAGAACAGGCTCAAACAAGCATGGCAAAAGTGCAAAAGATATCAGCATCACAGACTTGGTGAAAATACTAACATGTCAGAATAACATCCGGACGTGTCCGGCGAGGAGAGGGGCTAGTCTAGGGTTTCATTTGCGTGAAAATTCGGGGAGGGGCACGTATTTATAGATAGAAGGAGGTAGGAGTGTCCAAATGAGGTGTAATTTTCGCCCACACGATCGTGATCCGATGACGGAGGACATGGAAGTGGTTTAGATGGGTTATTGGGCTGTTTTGGAGGGGTGTTGGGATGCAACACACAAGAGGCTATTGCGGTTACCCGATTAACCGTTGGGGCACCAAACAGCCTCCAAATGGAACGAAATTTGACAGGCGGTCCACCGGTGGTGTACCAAGGCCACTTGGCAAATCTCGATCCATTCCGAGAACGTTTAACACCCGCTCACGAAAAGAGACAAAAGGGTTGCCGCGGTGCATGTAGGAGTGTCGGATTGCGAAACGGACAACGGGGAAAATGCTCGGATGCATGAGACAAACACGAATGCAAATGCAATGCACATGATGACATGATATGAAATGCATGACATGAACAAAATTCAAAACAAAGATAAAACCCAACCACGAAGGGAACCTCATAACTTAAAGCCGAGAATGGCAAGAGTCGGAGTTACAAATATGGCAAGTTACATCTGGGGTGTTCCATATGGTTAAGATGTGATGCCATGTTTTGTGTTGCCAAACTAGAAGTAAGTTGATATGTCATGTTATTGCCATGATAGTAGATGCCATGATGTTGTTCATGCTAATTTTGATCCATGTCTCTAGTTAATATCATACCATGTTCAGCTTCTGCTATGAGATAGGTTATTGCAGACACTTGGTTCTTGCTGTGTGATCTGTTTATTTGGGTGCTATGTATTTGGTTGTCTTGCAAGTACATTCAATGTACTGACCTGGCGTGTCATGCCAGTTTTGTAGGTCGTGCTCCAAATTGTTTGCTTGTTCCGTCGTGCTAGGCCGTAATCTTGCCAGTTCTGTCAGTTGTGGAGCCCAGCCATAGTTGTTATGTTACCAAACCAAGACTTCTGCTGCTATGTAAATAGTTGTAGGGCTATGCCAGATAATTGTATACATCAATGATGTAATCATATACACATGTATTTGATGAATATTATTGTACCTGGAATGATGTATCATGGACCTGTCGTGCGTTAGGTGTTAACCTGGGCTGACGTGAGAAGGCCCCTTGCTCCATGCGGATTGGGGTGCCACAGGAGATGGTATTAGAGCAGCCAGGCTGGCATAGGTTATCCTAGCATTAGATCACCGCTACCATTAACCTATAATTACCCTAAGGGATTTGACCCATCCCTGACATCCTGTATGGCCACTATTTATCAATAGGTGGCGCAGTCGGGATTGACACCTCCTTACCCCACTATCCCCGCCTAGTTATCCGTGGAGCGAATAGCAACCCTATCCTTTCTGGTTGGCCGCACGGCTTATCCTTCGCCATTAAGGGAAAGGGGCCACACCAAGCGGGCATGTCCCGCATAGCTACCTATAAAATCCCCTTTCTGCTACTTGTATCGCTCACTCCTCAGTCAGCCATGTCCCTGCAAAGAAGCCTAGCTAGTAACACCCAGCCATGACTTGCGCTTTCAAAGCTCCCAAGTTTTACACCCGCACCATTGCCGTCAACCATACAAGCTTTCCACCTCTTCTTACTGAGATGCTCACTAAAGCTTTTGGCTATAATGCTAGCCTCGATTACCTGGTGTTCCAGTCGGCACCCGTCCCTCACCTTCACCGCTATGATGCAAGAGTGCAAATCTGCCGAGGTCCCGCTGTAGATGGTCAGCCTTTGGTTTTTCAGGGCAGAGCCATGCACACTACTGATTTGGCAATTCAGGCCGCTGCGGTGGAAGCTATCCTATACCTCCGAACCAAGTTCCTGCTGTTGGAAATATGCCCTAGAGGCAATAATAAAATGGTTATTATTGTATTTCCTTGTTCATGATAATTGTCTATTGTTCATGCTATAATTGTATTAACCGAAAACCGTAATACATGTGTGAATACATAGACCACAACATGTCCCTAGTAAGCCTCTTGTTGACTGGCTCGTTGATCAATAGATGGTCATGGTTTCCTGATCATGGACATTGGATGTCATTGATAACGGGATCACATCATTAGGAGAATGATGTGATGGACAAGACCCAATCCTAAGCCTAGCACAAGATCATATAGTTCGTTTGCTTAAGCATTTCTAATGTCAAGTATCATTTCCTTAGACCATGAGATTGTGCAACTCCCGGATACCGTAGGAATGCTTTGGCTGTACCAAACGCCACAACGTAACTGGGTGGCTATAAAGGTGCACTACGGGTATCTCTGAAAGTGTCTGTTGGGTTGGCACGAATTGAGACTGGGATTTGCCACTCTGTGTAAACGGAGAGGTGTCTCTAGGCCCACTCGGTAGGAAATCATCATAATGTGCACAATGTGACCAAGGAGTTGATCACGGGATGATGTGTTACGGAACGAGTAAAGAGACTTGCCGGTAACGAGATTGAACAAGGTATCGGGATACCGACGATCGAATCTCGGGCAAGTACTCTACCGGTAGACAAAGGGAATTGTATATGGGATTGACTGAATCCTTGACATCGTGGTTCATCCGATGAGATCATCGTGGAACATGTGGGAGCCAACATGGGTATCCAGATCCCGCTGTTGGTTATTGACCAGAGAGATGTCTCGGTCATGTCTGCATGATTCCCGAGCCCGTAGGGTATACACACTTAAGGTTCGATGACGCTAGGGTTATAAGGAAGGTATGTACGCGGTTACCGAATATTGTTAGGAGTCCCAGATGAGATCCCGGATGTCACGAGGAGTTCTGGAATGGTCTGGAGGTAAAGATTTATATATGGGAAGTCCCGTTTTGGTCACCGGAAAAGTTTCGGGCGCTATCGGTAATGTACCGGGACCACCGGGAGGGTCCCGGGGGTCCACCGGGTGGGGCCACCAGCACCAGAGGGCTGTGTGGGTCAAGTGTGGGCGGGTACCAGCCCCATGTAGGCTGGTGCTCCCCCCCACCAAGGCCCAAGGCGCAGGGAGAGTGGGAGGGGCAAACCCTAGGTCCAGATAGGCCTTAAGGCCCACCCTAGGGCGCCCCCTCTCTTCCCCCCCTTGGCCGCACCCTAGATGGGTTTTGGGGGCTGCCGCCACCCCTAGGGAGGGAACCCTAGATGGGGGCGCAGCCCCTCCCCTTCCCCTATATATACTTGAGGTATTGGGGGCTGCAAAACACACGAGATGAACTCTCTCTTGGCGCAGCCCTACCTCTCTCCCTCCTCGTCTCTCGTAGTGCTTGGCGAAGCCCTGCTGGAGTCCTGCGCTCCTCCACCACCACCACGCCGTCGTGCTTCTGTTGGACGGAGTCTTTCCCAACCTCTCCTTCTCCCCTTGCTGGATCAAGGCGTGGGAGACGTCACCGGGCTGCATGTGTGTTAACGCGGAGGCGCCGTGGTTCGGCGCTTAGATCGGAATCAACCGCGATCTGAATCGCTACGAGTAAGACTCCTTCATCCACGTTCTCGCAACGCTTCCGCTTAGCGATCTACAAGGGTATGTAGATGCACTCCCCTTCCCCTCGTTGCTAGATTACTCCGTAGATTGATCTTGGTGATGCGTAGAAAATTTTAAATTTCTGCTACGATCCCCAACGGTGGCATCATGAGCTAGCTCTATGCGTAGATTCTATGCACGAGTAGAACACAAAGTAGTTGTGGGCGATGATTTGTTCAATTTGCTTGCCGTTACTAGTCTTATCTTGATTCAGCGGCATTGTGGGATGAAGCGGCCCGGACCGACCTTACACGTACACTTACGTGAGACTGGTTCCACCGACTGACATGCACTAGTTGCATAAGGTGGCTAGCGGGTGTCTGTCTCTCTCACTTTAGTCGGATCGGATTCGATGAAAAGGGTCCTTATGAAGGGTAAATAGAAATTGGCATATCACGTTGTGGTTTTGGCGTAGGTAAGAAACGTTCTTGCTAGAAACATATAGCATCCACGTAAAAATTTGCAACAACAATTAGAGGACGTCTAACTTGTTTTTGTAGCATATGCCGTGTGATGTGATATGGCCAAAAGGATGTGATGAATGATATATGTGATGTATGAGATTGATCATGTTCTTGTAATAGGAGTCACGACTTGCATGTCGATGAGTATGATAACGGCAGGAGCCATAGGAGTTGTCTTAATTTATTTATGACCTGCGTGTCAACATAAATGTCATGTAATTACTTTACTTTATTGCTAACCGTTAGCCATAGTAATAGAAGTAATAGTTGGCAAGACAACTTCATGAAGACACGATGATGGAGATCATGATGATGGAGGTCATCGTGTCATGCCGGTGACAATGATGATCATGGCGCCCCGAAGATGGAGATCAAAAGGAGCAAAATGATATTGGCCATATCATGTCACTATTTGATTGCATGTGATGTTTATCATGTTTTACATCTTATTTGCTTAGAACGACGGTAGCATAAATAAGATGATCCCTCGCAATAATTTCAAGAAAGTGTTCCCCCTAACTGTGCACCATTGCTAAGGTCCATTGTTCCGAAGCACCACGTGATGATCGGGTGTGATAGGTTCTAACGTTCGCATACAACGGGTGTAAGCCAGATTTACACACGCAATACACTTAGGTTAACTTGTCGAGCCTAGCATGTACAGACATGGCCTCGGAACACGGAAGACTGAAAGGTCGAACATGAGTCATATAGTGGATACGATCAACATGAAGATGTTCACCGATGATGACTAGTCCGTTTCACGTGATAATCGGACATGGCCTAGTTGACTCGGATCATGTATCACTTAGATGACTAGAGGGATGTCTATCTAAGTGGGAGTTCATTAAAAAATTTGATTAGATGGACTTAATTATCATGAACATAGTCAAAAGGTCTTTGCAAATTATGTCGTAGCTTGCGCTATAGTTCTGCTATTTTAGATATGTTCCTAGAGAAAATTTAGTTGAGAGTTGACAGTAGCAACTATGCGGACTGGGTCCGTAAACTGAGGATTGTCCTCATTGTTGCACAAAAGGATTATGTCCTTAATACACCGCTTAGTGTGCTGATCCTCGAGCATCGTCTGTAGATGTTGGGAAACATCTGACATAACGTTTTGATGACTACGTGATAGTTCAGTGAATAATGCTAACGGTTTAGAATTGCGGCACCAAAGACAGTTTTTGAAACATTGTAGAACATATGAGATGTTCCAAAGACTGAAATTGGGATTTCAGACTAGTGCCCACGTCAAGAGGTATGAGACCTCTGACAAGTTTCTTAAGCCTGCAAACTAAGGGAGAAAAGCTCAATCGTTGAGCATGTGCTCAGATTGTCTGAGTACTACATCGCTTGAATCGAGTGGGAGTTAATCTTCCAGATGAGATAGTGATGATTCTCCATAGTCACTGCCACCAAGCTATTGGAGCTTCGTGATGAACTATAACATATCAGGGATAGACATGATGATCCTTGAGCAATTCGCGATGTTTGACACCGCGAAAGTAGAAATCAAGTAGGAGAATCAATTGTTGATGGTTAAACCACTAGTTTCAAGAAGGGCAAGGGAAAGAAGGGATACTTCATGAGACGGCAAATTAGTTGCTGCTCTAGTGAAGAAACCCAAGGTTGAACCAAACCCGAGACTAAGTGCTTCTGTAATAAGGGGAACGGTCACTGAAGCAGAACTACCCTAGATACTTGGTAGATGAGAAGGCTGGCAAGGTCGACAGAAGTATTTTGGATATACGTTATATTAATGTGTACTTTACTAGTACTCCTAGTAGCACCAGGGTATTAAAACACCGGTTCAGTTGCTAAGTGTTAGTAACTCGAAATAAAAGGCTACGGAATAAACGGAGACTAGCTGAAGGTGAGATGACGGTATGTGTTGGAAGTGTTTCCAAGGTTGATATGATCAAGGATCGCATGCTCCCTCTACCATCGAGATTGGTGTTAAACCTAAATAATTGTTATTTGGTGTTTGCGTTGAGCATAGACATGATTGGATTATGTTTATCGCAATACGGTTATTCATTTAAGGAGAATAATGGTTACTTTGTTTATTTGAATAATACCTTTGTCGGTGTTTTGGGAACGGGAGTCCCCAGACTTGCCTGCCTGCGGCCAGCGGCGTGGCTCAAAGGGGGGCCCAGCACCCCATCTTCACCAATACAAACTCAAGACCCTCGCGAGGGGCCAAGCCTCGCGGGGCGGACGACACGGAGCTTCCTCAGGCATGGCCTCGTCAGGCTGGCTCGCGAGGAGGCAGAGAGATCAAGGAGGGGTACCTCGGGAGGTGCCCGTGACGCAAGCCATGACGACCCAGGGCGCTAGGCGGGTGCCAGCCCGCGCAGCGTCCTCCTTTCCTCTTTGGTGCAAAGGGGGCAAGCACAGCCGCGGAGTATCGAGGCATCAGGCAAAGGTTGGCATTTCGGTGCAACAAGACCAAGACCAGGAGGACTACGAGACGGAGGTCACCGTGGAGCCCAATACAGCGTCATCACTAGAGCTTTGCGCAGGCGAAGACTACTTTTGTCAGGATAGCTGATACTTGCTGTCCCCCTTCAAATTATCCCGCCATTGTTGGCTCCCTTCCCGCTCGATATTTGGGAAGAGGACCAGGGCCTCTATAAATAGGACCAGCCACCCACATGGCAAGGGGTCGGCCGGTTGGAAGCAGAGAAAGAGAGAGAGAGAGAGAGAGAGAGAGAGAGAGAGAGAGAAAGGTGACTGAACTCCTCCCAGTAGTTCATCGCCCCAGCCACACCACACACTGGAGTAGGGTACTACACCACAACGGTGGCCCGAACCAGTATAAACCCTGTGTTTCTTGTGCTGTTCTTCCCACAGCTTTGATCCTAGCGTGGCGGAGGGGTGCAGGTAGGTAGGAGGCGAAATCTCCACGCGCACCCCAGTGTTCGAACCTCAAGGGTCTGCCGGAACCCGAAATCCGACATTTGGCACGCCAGGTAGGGGTGCGCCGGAATTCGTCTTCCACCGCTCCATGCCCCGTCGCGTCGTCATCACCATGCCCGGCGACCAGGAGGGCAACCCAGACCCATGGGCGGCGTGGCCCGCCCGCGCAGAGCCGCTCGCCTCGGGCGACCGCGTGCCCCAGGCAGCTCGCGGTCCGCAGGGCGCTGCGGGCCACGGGCGACACGGACATGCTTTGACAGCTCTCACACCGCGGCAGGCGCAGTCGGCAGCAAGGGCCTCCAATCACGCCGCGACCAGGACACCGTACACCCGCCGGCAGCAGGCGAACTCGAGGGCCGCGCTCACGGTGGCCCGAGAGCTACTGCAGTGCAGACTGCTGGAGGGCGGCCACGACATGCTGCTGGAGTGAGTGGCAGAGCTCCTGGGCTTCGCCGCCTCGGGGGCTCACCCCTTCTCCACCCAGCTCCCATCTCAAGCCCAGGGCGACCCGCGCGGGGGCTCCACGCGCGCCCGCGGGCCCCAAAGCTACTCCGACGCCAGCGAAGCTGTCAGCGCCGGACCGACGGCGGCGCTGCCCCCGCCCCCGGTCCGCGAGGAAGAAGGACTCAACACGACCCGCGGCCTCAGTGGGCGGCCGCGCTACCACCCCACGGTAGGCGCGTCAGGCAGGACCGCGTGGCATGCGGGGCATTACGGTGTGGCATTCGGGATGACGGCGCCAGAGGAATACGTGCCCCTCATGATGGACAAAGGACACCCTCACGAGAACGGACAAGGCTCGCTCCTCAGCCCAAGCTGGGGGGACGAGGCACTAGAAGCTGAGCCTTTCCAGGAGCCCCGGGACGGTCCCACTGGCCACGCTGGAGGCAACGATTATCGGGTACCACTAATTCTTCAGGGGCAGGTATACGCTAACCATGGATCGCAGGAGGTGCAGGTTGCCACAGGGAGCAGCTGCCCCGCTCCTACAGTCTCCTACCCCTCGGGAGGAGGGCGCAGGGGGCTGCAGGAGAGGGGCAGGGATCCGACATCACCACCGCGGGGTTCGGAGCAAGGCGTTCTCAGGAGGTAGCCCCTCCGCTGGGGAGGTGCCCCAGGGCCTGCCCCCGGCGGAGGACCCGTGGTCGTCGGGGGAACCGCTGGTGACCGCTCTACCCCATCGGGCGGCGTCCTGGTTTCCGGTCGTTGCTAATGGCACTAGAGTCTGGCGCAGGGCGGGGCCCTCATCTGGCGATATGAAGCAAGGCCAGTACCTGTGAAGAAGGCTCAGTGCCTGTGAAGCTCGCCGCCCCGTGACACTCTCACGTAATAATGAGTGGGGTTGTACACGCCCCGGAGTCTCAGGGGTGCCGGCCTCAGGCCCTGAGGCTCCCTCCCACGCCCAGTGGCAGCACTTAGCTCCGCGCTGGTAAGAAGACATCCAAGACTAGACTAGGTGCCGGACGCGGCCTTTTGTTTGCTTTCATTGCTCTTCCTTTTGGTTGTCGCTTTCCCCCACTGGATTCAAGTTGGATTCGAATTTGAGATTTGCGTGTGTTCGGGGAAGGGGTGCTTAGTCTCGTTCGAGCAATTTCTCGCGTTTCGGTTACCACTTCGCCTCAGCTGCCTCCCCTCGTGAGCCCCTCGTGAGCCGGGTCAGGCCTAGCTTGCGCGTAGCCCAGACTGCCGCCGCCGCGTCCTCAACCTCCTTCAACGGATTCAATCAGGAAACACTCAGGGCACCACAGCCTCCTACGGGCTGCCCCAGGGCCAGCACGGGACAACGGTAAATTAGCCGACCAGCGCGTCGCTTAAGCCAACCACTTTGCGCGGGCGCATGGGCAATGTAGCTCCTACTGATACGATAAACACAAATTTTACATGAGGGGCTCCCCCTCCAAAATGCTCTCACAGCTATCAGGCCAAAACCTAAGTTCTATTCATGAAGGGTAAGCAGGAATGATGCACGATCGGTCGGATGAATCTCCCAATGCGTCCTCAGGAGCGCCATCGGGGCCGTTGCTGGCGTCGCTGAACTCGCCAGCGCTGCCCGCGTTGCCACCAGCGGCATCAGGGCCGCCCATCACGCCGCCCTCGTCGGCCGCCATGATCACGTCGTCGTTGTTCGAGGCGAAGGCCCTGATAAGAGCCTTCACATTGTCTTCCACCCAGAGCGCCAGCTCATCTCGGACGGCCTGGGGGACAGGGGCGATGGCGGCGTCGAAATCGAAGTGGGGATCCATGCTCCGGAGATGGCTGAAGACGCGAGAAAAGGCGCGCTTAAGCAGGGCGCGGCTCCTCTCCTCCACCAACCTGTCAGCCCTGATCGACCGCGCCTCCAGCTGCGTCACCATGTCAGTGAAGAATTGAAGATTGCCCGCGTAGTTGACCGCGTGCGGCTCGCCGACGGTCTCCTCGCAGATGTTGCCCAAGGCTGCGTTGGCCCTCTCCCGGAGCGTGGTGAGCATGTGGCCGTGCTCATGCTCTAGGATCCGCCGCTGACGTATCTCGTCCGTGTTTTGGCGCGTGACGGCCTCAGCCTCCTCCACCCGCTGGCGAAGAAGGAGCACCTCAGCCTGGGAGGTGGTTAGCTCACCTTGCGCCACCTCAAGGGCGACCCGGGAAGCATCGGCCCGCCGCGTCACCTCCTCCAGCTTGGCCCTCAGGGCAGCTGTCCTGCCTTCGGCTTCGGCCCGGATCAACCCCAGCTTCTCCTTGAACTCGTGCTCGAGGTTCAAATGCGCCATCGCCACCCGACGTCCGACCTCCTCCAGGACACGGGCTTCCTGTGTAGCGACATCGTCCTCCGCCTGCGTCACCAAGCGCTCCCTCATCTCCAGACGCTCGTACTCGCGGGTATGTTCGGCGGCTTCCAGCGTCAGCGCCTCCTCACGCTTATGGAGCTCCGCCGAGTCACCTGAGGCCACCTTCATCGATGCGAGGGCTGCCTCGCGCAGCTCCACCTGCTCCTCCAGCGAGTGGCACCAGGCCAGGAGCTCCCGAGCCCGCTCCTCCACATCCGTTCGCCGCCGGTCAGCTTCCCAAGCTTCCTCGGCAGCCCGAGACTGGGCCTCCCGAGAGGTCACCAACGACGCCTTGGCCTCTGCTTCATCAAGGTCGCGCTGACGGTGCGCAAGGGCGATGGCGCCCTCCAGCTCGCGCCTCTCTGCAGCCAGGCGCAAGCCCTCGGCCTCAAGCCATGCGTCTTCATCAGCAAGCTCCTCACCAAGCAGGCTCACTGCGTCAGTCACCCTTCAAAGGAATCCTTGGCGGAGAGCGCGACGCTCCCGAGCGCGCTCAAGCACGTCTTCCACACCATCATCTGCCCCAAGCAAGCGCCGGGGGTTGCAAGTCAGCACTCCCCCTCCGGGCTGGGGGCTGGCACCCTCGCGACGGCCGGGCACGCCGCGTCAGAAGCCCGGCCTGGGGCCAGCCCAACCTCAGGAGAAGCGCGCAGGAAGCGCCTCAGCCAATCGTAGTCCACGACCAGGCGAGAAGCCCATGGCAGGTTGGCTATGCCACGAGAAGGCTCGCGAAGGAGGATCGTGAGGTGCGCGGGGCCACGATACGCCTCGGGATGGTTCGCCTCTTCGATCGCCCTCACCATAAGGGCTCCGCTGCTCGGAGCGCTCGAGGACGGTGGGGGGGCGAAGCCAAAGGGGATGACTCCTCAGCCGTCTCAGCAAGCTCGGCTGGAAGGGGCCCGCAGAGCAAGGGTCAGTAAGAGCAACAGAAGGATCAGGAGCAGGGAAAGGAGAAGGCTTACTCATCAGTGGGGAAGTACTTTCTGCGCTTCAGCAGGCGACAAGAGTAACCATCACCCAGGGCCTCCCTTCTCTTCCAGAGGGCCCCAAAGTCCACGCGGAAGCGGCCTAAGAGTCGGGCGCAGGGATCGACCTGCGACGAAGATGGAGCATCAAGACGATCAGCGTCAGGGGTGCCTGCCTGATGTGCGCCACCAATCGCATCCCCAAGAGAAGCAGCTGGAGCCTCAGGGGCCCTAGTCGCAGGCGCAGAGGGCAGCTGTTTGTCACCCTCAGCCTCAGCGGTACGGGCCCTGATAACTGCTTCCTCTAGCGCCTCGTGCCTCCCTGCTCCGCCACTTGAGGAAGAGTCGCCTTGGCCGATTGGAAGGGCAGTCACCACCACTGGATTCACGTGAGGTCCCTGGAGGCCGGCAGGGCGCAGCCCCCACTCATCAAAGACGGGCATCTGCTTCACAAAGTCGACCCTTCTCTGGCAGAGGTACAGCAAGGCCCCTCCCTGTCGGACGCTGCCGGGGTTGGGGTCCCCGGCCAAGGTCAAGAGCGCCGTCTTCAGCACCTCAGGAGCCAGGTCCTCTTCCTGGAGCCTCAGACTATCCTTGCGCCCATGGAAGGCCCACATCCGGCGAGAGTGGTGTTGAAGGGGAGCAACACGGCATAGCAAAAACTCCTTCACCACCTTGGGCGCTATCACGCCAAGCGACCTAAAGAGCGCGAAGCGGCGCCAGACGAAGACGAGCTGGGGGCTCTCGAGCGTCTCCTGGCCCCAGCCCGAATTGGGGACAGCAGGCCAGGTCGGCTCCGATAGCACGGGGCTGGGCACCCCTGCATCCACATACAGCCACCGCTCGCGGAACCCAACCGCGGGCAGGGGGAGCTTGAAGTCAATCCCAGAGGCCGCAGTCTCAGACGCGGCAACGAAGCTCACGCACGCCCAGCATTGGGTAGGGTCGACAAGATGCTGCAAGAAGAAGTGGCATAGCAAGGCAACCGAATGAGGGATGCCCACCATGGCTTCGCAAACAAAGGCGAAGACCGAAAGGAGGGTGATGGACTCAGGACTTAGATGCATCATGTGGATCTGATACTGGGAGAGCACGGCATTGAAGAAATCAGAAAAGGGGGGAACCAGACCTGCCCACAGGGCGTCGGCAAAATATGGGACCTCGGTAACTATCCTGTCGATGGAGAAGTGGGACGCGGGCCAGGCCGTCGTTCTCCCGCATTCATTGAAGATGGTGGCCAGAGCCAAGCTGACCTTACCCAAGCCCTCGGCGGGGGCCGCCAACGGCGGCGGGCTAGGCGGAGACACGGGATTCTTCCCTCTTCCCTTCTTCGTCCGGGCCATGGCGATAGGAAAGGGGGGGAAGGATTCGAGATTGAATTGAAAACAGAAACCATGGTTCGAGCGGAGGAGGGACAGGAAGCGCTCGAGCGATAAAAGGGGAACGACTGTGTATGACTACGGGTCCGCCTAGCAAGGCGCAAAATAAGGAGGGCGTGGGGAACAGTGCCGCCCATGTCCAATAAACTGCCGCGTGGCGCCTAAGGACGCAGGCTGTTAGGGCCCGCGGCGCTTCGCTCTTGCCCTTCCGCCTCCCTGCATGGCCAAGTCCGGGCGCGCCTTGGGCCCGGGGGCTACTGTCGGTGTTCTGGGAACGGGGGTCCCCGACTTGCCTGCCTGCGGCCAGCGGCGTGGCTCAAAGGGGGGCCCAGCACGGCCCATCTTCACCAATACAAACTCAAGACCCTCGCGAGGGGCCAAGCCTCGCGGGGCGGACGACACGGAGGTTCCTCAGGCACGGCCTCGTCAGGCTGGCTCGCGAGGAGGCGGAGAGATCAAGGCGGGGTACCTCGCGAGGTGCCCGTGACGCAAGCCATGACGACCCAGGGCGCCAGGCAGGTGCCAGCCCGCACAGCGTCCTCCTTTCCTCTTTGGTGCAAAGGGGGCAAGCGCAGCCGCGGAGTACCGAGGCATCAGGCAAAGGTTGCCATTTCGGTGCAACAAGACCAAGACCAGGAGGACTACGAGACGGAGGTCACCGTGGAGCCCAAGACGGTGTCATCACCAGAGCTTTGCGCAGGCAAAGACTACTTTTGTCAGGATAGCTCATACTTGCTGTCACCCTTCAAATTAGCCCGCCATTGTTGGCTCCCTTCCCGCTCGATATTTGGGAAGAGGACTAGGGCCTCTATAAATAGGACCAGCCACCCACATGGCAAGGGGTCGGCCGGTTGGAAGCAGAGAAAGAGAGAGAGAGAGAGAGAAAGGTGACTGAACTCCTCCCAGCAGTTCATCACCCCAGCCAAGAACAGACCCTCGCGAGGCTGTTCTTCCTTGTATTGTTCATCATCATCAGCCCAAGAGGCAATCCACCACACCACACACTGGAGTAGGGTATTACACCACAACGGTGGCACGGACCAGTATAAACCCTGTGTTTCTTGTGCTGTTGTTCCCACAGCTTTGATCCTAGCGTGGCGGAGGGGTGCAGGTAGGTAGGAGGCGAAATCTCCGCGCGCACCCCAGTGTTCGAACCTCAAGGGTCTGCTGGAACCCGAAATCCGACAACCTTCAATGGTCTTGCACCTAAAATGAATGGTTCATTGAATCTCGATCGTAGTGATACACATGTTCATGCCAAAAGATATAAGATAGTAATGATAGTACCACATACTTGTGGCACTGCCATTTGAGTCATATTGGTATAAAACGCATGAAGAAGCTCCATGTTATTGGATCTTTGGACTCACTCGTTTTGAAAAGATTGAGACATAAGAACCATGTCTATTGTTAGATATGCATGAAGAAACTTCATGCGGATGGATCGTTTGGACTCACTTGAGACATGCAAATCATATCACATGGGCAAGATGACTGAAAGGCCTTGTTTTCAGTAAGATGGAACAAGAAAGCAACTTGTTGGAAGTAATACATTTTGATGTGTGCAGTCCAATAAGTGCCGAGGCACGCAGTGGATATCGTTATGTTCTTACTTCATAGATGATTTGAGTAGATGCTGAGTATATTTACTTGATGAAACACAAGTCTAAATTATAGAAAGGTTTAAGTAATTTCAGAGTGAAGTTGAAGATCGTTGTGACAAGATGATAAAATGTCTATGATATGATCATAGAGATGAATATCTGAGTTACGAGTTTGGCACACAATTAAGACATTGTGGAGATTGTTTCACAACTAATACCGCGTGGACCACCATTGTGTGATGGTGTGTCCGGACATCGTGACTGCACCCTATTGGATATGGTGCATACCATGATGTCTCTTATCGAATTACCACTATCGTTTATGGGTTAGGCATTAGAGACAACCGCATTCACTTTAAATAGGGCACCACACAATTCCGTTGAGACGACACCGTATGAACTATGGTTTAGAGAAACCTAAGCTGTCGTTTCTTAAAGGTTTGGGGCTGCAATGCTTATGTGAAAAAGTTTCAGGCTGATAAGCTTAAACCCAAAGCGGATAAATGCATCTTCATAGAATACCCAAAAATAGTTGGGTATACCTCCTATTTCAGATCCGGAAGCAAAAGTGATTGTTTCTAGAAACGGGTGCTTTCTCGAGGAAAAGTTTCTCTCGAAAGAATTGAGTGGGAAGATGGTGGAGACTTGATGAGGTTACGACTTGATGAGGTTACGACTTGATGAGGTTATCGAACCTTCACTTCAACTAGTGTGTAGCAGGGCACAGGAAGTTCTTCCTGTGGCACCTATACCAATTGAAATGGAAGCTTATGATAGTGATCATGAAACTTCGGATCAAGTCACTACCAAACCTCATAGGTCGACAAGGATGTGTACTACTTCAGAGTGGTACGTAATCCTGTCTTGGAAGTCATGTTGCTAGACAACAATGAACCTACGAGCTATGGAGAAGTGATGGTGGGCCCGGATTCTGACGAATGGCTCGAGGCCATAAAATCCGAGAGAGGATCCATGTATAAAACAAAGTATAGACTTTGAAAGAACTACTTGATGGTCGTAAGGTTGTTGGGTGCAGATAGATTTTAAAAGGAAGACAGACAATGATGGTAAGTGTCACCATTAAGAAAGCTCGACTTGTCATTAAGATGTTTCCTGACAAGTTCAAGGAATTGACTATGATGAGATTTTCTCACTCGTAGCGATGCTAAGAGTCTGTTGGAATTATGTTAGCAGTTACTGCATTATTTATGAAATCTTGCAGAAAGGATGTCAAAACATTGTTTCCTCGACGTTTTTCTTGAGGAAAGGTTGGATGTGATAGAACCAGAAGGTTTTGTCAATCCTGAAAGATGCTGACAAGTATGCAAAGCTCCAGCAGTCCTTCTAAGGACTGGAGTAAGTATCTCGGAATTGGAATGTACGCTTTGATGAGATGATCAAAGATTTTGGGTTTATACAAAGTTTATGAGAAACTTGTATTTCCAAAGAAGTCAGTGGGAGCACTATAGAATTTTTGATGAGTATATGTTGTTAACATATTGTTGATCAGAAATGATTTAGAATTTCTGGAAAGCATGCAGGGTTATTTGAAAAGTGTTTTTCAATGGAAAACCTGGATTAAGCTACTTGAACATTGAGCATCAAGATCTATAAGGATAGATCAAAACGCTTAATAGTACTTTCAAATGAATACATACCGTGACAAGATTTTGAAGGAGTTCAAAATAGATCAGCAAAGAAGGAGTTCTTGGCTGTTTTACAAGGTGTGAGCATTGAGTAAGACTCAAGAACTGACCACGGCAGAAGAGAGAGAAAGGACGAAGGTTGTCCCCTATGCTTTAGACGTAGGCTCTACAGTATGCTATGCTGTGTACCGCACCTGAAGTGTGCCTTGCCATGAGTCAGTCAAGGGGTACAGGAGTGATCCAGGAATGAATCACATGACAGCAGTCGAACTTATCCTTAGTAACTAGTGGACTAAGGAATTTTCTCAATTATGGAGGTGGAAAAAGAGTTCGTCGTAAAGGGTTATGTCGATGCAAACTTTGACACTAATCCGGATGACTCTGAGTAGTAAACCGGATTCGTATAGTAGAACAGTTATTTGGAATAGCTCCCAGTAGTGCATAGTAGCTGCATCTACAAGATGACATAGAGATTTGTAAAGCACACATGGATCTGAAAGGTTCATACTCATTGACTAATAAACCTCTCTCACAAGCAAGATATGAACAAACCCCATGGGTGTTGGATTTATTGCAATCACATAGTGATGTGAAATAGATTATTGACTCTAGTGCAAGTGGGAGACTGTTGCAAATATGCCCTAGAGGCAATAATAAAATGGTTATTATTGAATTTCCTTGTTCATGATAATTGTCTATTGTTCATGCTATAATTGTATTAACCGAAAACTGTAATACATGTGTGAATACATAGACCACAACATGTCCCTAGTAAGCCTCTAGTTGACTAGCTCGTTGATCAATAGATGGTCATGGTATCCTGACCATGGACATTGGATGTCATTGATAAAGGGATCACATCATTAGGAGAATGATGTGATGGACAAGACCTAATCCTAAGCCTAGCACAAGATCGTATAGTTCGTTTGCTAAAGCATTTCTAATGTCAAGTATCATTTCCTTAGACCATGAGATTTTGCAACTCCCGGATACCGTAGGAATGCTTTGGGTGTACCAAACGCCACAACGTAACTGGGTGGCTATAAAGGTGCACTACGGGTATCTCCGAAAGTGTCTGTTGGGTTGGCACGAATCAAGCCTGGGATTTGTCACTCCGTGTAAACGAAGAGGTGTCTCTGGGCCCACTCGGTAGGATATCATCATAATGTGCACAATGTGACCAAGGAGTTGATCACGGGATGATGTGTTACGGAATGAGTAAAGAGACTTGCCGGTAACGAGATTGAACAAGGTATCAGGATACCGACGATCGAATCTCGGGCAAGTACTATACCGGTAGACAAAAGGAATTGTATACGGGATTGACTGAATCCTTGACATCGTGGTTCATCTGATGAGATCATCATGGAACATGTGGGAGCCAAGATGGGTATCCAGATCCCGCTGTTGGTTATTGACCAAAGAGATGTCTCGGTCATGTCTGCATGATTCCCGAGCCCGTAGGGTCTACACACTTAAGGTTCGATGACGCTAGGGTTATAGGGAAGGTATGTACGCAGTTACCGAATGTTGTTCGGAGTCCCGGATGAGATCCCGGATGTCACGAGGAGTTCCGGAATGGTCCGTAGGTAAAGATTTATATATGGGAAGTCCCGTTTTGGTCACCGGAAAAGTTTCGGGCGCTATCGGTAACGTACCGGGACCCCCGGGAGGGTCCCGGGGGTCCACCGGGTGGGGCCACCAGCACCAGAGGCCTGTGTGTGTCAAGTGTGGGAGGGGACCAGCCCCATGTGGGCTGGTGCCCACCCCCCCCCCCACCAAGGCCCAAGGCACAGGGAGAGTGGGAGGGGGCAAACCCTAGGTCCAGATGGGCCTTAAGGCCCACCCTAGGGCGCCCCCCTCTCTTCCCCCTCTTGGCCACACCCTAGATGGGTTTTGGGGGCTGCCGCCACCCCTAGGGATGGAACCCTAAATGGGGGCGCAGCCCCTCCCCTTCCCCTATATATACTTGAGGTATCGGGGGCTGCAAAACACACGAGATGAACTCTCTCTTGGCGCAGCACTACCTCTCTCCCTCCTCGTCTCTCGTAGTGCTTGGCGAATCCCTACTGGAGTCCCGCACTCCTCCACCACCACCACACCGTCGTGCTGCTGCTGGACGGAGTCTTCCCCAACCTCTCCTTCTCCCCTTGCTGGATCAAGGCGTGGGAGACGTCACCGGGCTGCATGTGTGTTGAACACGGAGGCGCCGTGGTTCGGCGCTTAAATCGTAATCAACCACGATCTGAATCGCTACGAGTACGACTCCTTCATCCGCGTTCTCGCTACGCTTCCGCTTAGCGATCTACAAGGGTATGTAGATGCACTCCCCTTCCCCTCGTTGCTAGATTACTCCATAGATTGATCTTGGTGAGGTGTAGAAAATTTTAAATTTCTGCTACGATCCCCAACACCTGCAAGTGGCAGAGAGGCGGGAGTTCTGCTTTTTCCCCGTTGTGACAGAAGCAGGAATTCAGCCTCCTATCACTGTTCTGGGAGATGACCCAGCAATCGCTCGCCTGGTGCAATATACCACTGCCCAGGGGATGATGATTGCCAAGATGCTTGCCGAGTTCATAACCTTGGACAACGATGTGGTATGAGTTGTCACAGAACCTTATCATGAGGCTCGTAAATTTGCATCCCAAGTCGTTCACCCAACGCCATCCGAACCAGTGCTACCCTCTCAGCCTATGTTGTGGCCTAAGCCAAACATCGTCACCCTCGACAAGGCTCTTTATCGGATCCACCAGCAGAATTTGCTTGGATCAATTTCAGCCACACCCCAGCAGTCGAACCCCAACCCATATTATTGCCGGACGATGAAGATGGAGATTGGCTCAGTCTTCATCCTCCCGGAGAGCCCCAGCAAGGCCAGTCCTCTGCATGACCTCAGTCACGCAGCGAGATGATTCTGCGAGTAGGTCAGTCAGTCTGTTCATCCTCTATATGAGGATCGAACTATGTATCTCGGAGTGAGTTGTTTCTTTTAGCGCGTAGCGTGTTAGTGCTTTGTTGTATGCTTGCACTGTTTGTAACCCGTATGATGTGTTTTACGTATGCTTTCTTGCTTGTTGGTTTTGTTTTTGATTGTATCTCTGTCAAGCAGAAATGTTTGATAGGGTTGGCAATGTGTTTCTAACAATATTTTAATCAGTAGTTCACATACACTAAATAACATTGACTCGTCTCAAGTATGTAACAAATGCACGCTGGTGTAGGTATATGTATGCCAGGAGTACATATACCCACTAGCATTAAAACACTTTAGTATGCTTTGTCTAGTGTGTTTTTTCCTTTGCATTTTCGTTGCATCTGTCCGTTTGCTTGTTTAGATTATACTGCATACTGCACGCATACGTGGTTCACCCACGAGTACATTCGAGCAGTACTCGGGGGAATGCAAAGTCATCTATCCCTCTCTATTTGTGCATACCCCATGTGTCGGAATTCTAGACCCATAGCCTCATAGAGGCATTTCCGTCTAGTAGTTCCTCATCTCTAATTCTTTTGCCCGATTTCATTTCCGGAGGAACACTGCCAACTTTATTTCACTCGATCCAGTACATCTACCCCAATACAAATTTCAATTCCGATTCTACCTCTACACCTACATTCCGTGGAGCTATCCGTGAAATTTTCCCGTACCCTAGTGTGCTTCCTGAGCTGGTACAACCAGCTCACATGCATCTGGACCCCACCACCCCCATCGTCTTTGCCTTGCGTGGCGCAGGCAAGTCGCCACCCTGCTCCACCGCACCCGCGATTACTCCGCCGATGCAAAGCGACGAAGGATCAAGCGTGGCAGAAGACCACACAGTGCTCCATCTTCTCCCGCATCTCGAGCCACCGCACCCAGCCGCGAGTTGTCCCGAGCTCAATCATTCCAGATGAGTATCGGCAGGAGGATCGACGAGCCGATCAGCGTGCCCAGCAGCGCCGTGAGGAACAACCGTAGCGCCACCAAGAACATATCCTCGCCGAAGGAGCTTGGCTCGATCTCTCCCAAACCGAAGAGGTAGTAGAGCGGCATTGTGTTGTTGTGTTGGAGGAGAGCCGCGCTGCCGTCTTTTATAGCCCAACCCCGGTGTACGGTGAGTGAGGTCCAGGAAAACCGCTCGTTGCCCGATCACCTGCATCCAAGAGGTGAATCCACGAGCAGTGCCGACAAGGAGCTAGCCCGCGACATGAGTGCTCGCTACAACGGTGTCGTGCACGCCGTGCACTACGGCACTAGGGTCCTCATCGCCCTAGGATCTAGATGCGGATTGCGCCAAGCCGCACACGGAGCAGCGACGAAGAAGAAGAAGCAGGCTGGATGTAGAAGAAGGAGGTTGCTAGTGGGCCCTAGACCCACGTGTCAGTAGGTGAAACCATTGTTTATTGGGGTGCATGTCGGCGTCCTGGGAATGTGGGTACCCAGACTTGCCTGCATGCGGCCCAGGGCGTGGCTCCACCAGGACCCTGGTACGGCCCATCTTCATCAACAAACACTCAAGACCCTCGCGAGGGGCCAAGCGTCGCCAGGCGGACGACACAAGACCTCCTCAAGGGCAGCCTCACTAGGATAGCTCGCGAGGGGTGGAGAGATCAAGGCGAGGGGCACCTCGTGAGGTTTCCATGACGTGAGCCATGAAGAATAAGGCCAGGTGAGCGCCAGGTGAGCGCCAGCGTGCGCAGAGTACTAGTTGCCTCTTTGGTGCTAAAGAGTCAAGCGCAGGCGAGGAGTCCCGAGGCATCAGGCAAAGGTTTCCATATCGGTGCAACGATACCAAGAGTAGCAGAACAGCGGGACGGAAGTCATCACGGAGCCCACAACGGCGTCACCACCAGAGACTTTGGCAGGAGAAGACCACCTTTTATCAGGATAGCTTGTACTAGCTGCCCCCCTTCAAATTGGCAGTTGTGGGATCCCTTCCAGCCTAAACATTTGAAAAGAGGACCGGGGCCTCTATAAATAGGACAAGCCACCACCATAGGAGGATGGGGATCATTCAGAGCATCCTCAGCACACAAGCTCATCGAGCTCAAGAACACCTCTCCTCAGGAGGTTGTTCTTCCCTTGTACTTGTTCATCCCCAGCCTACAAGGCAATCCACAACACCACACTAGAGTAGGGTATTACACCGTAACGGTGGCCCGAACCACTATAAACTCTTATGTCTCTTGTTCCTCGGGTTCGGCGAGGTAGGCTTTGAGATCGTGGAGAGAGTGTGAGCTAGGGGGAGAGAGATCTTCATGCGCACCCTAGAGTTCGAACCTCAAGTGTTTTGCCGGAACCCATAATCCGACATTTGGCTTGCGAGGTAGGGGTGCGCTGAAGGCTCTCTTCCGTTTGCTGATCCGCCAAAACCCTGCGGTCTCGATGTCCGGCGACCCGAGGACCAACGCCGACCAGTGGGCTGCTTGGCCCGTCGGGGCGGGACCCTCCGCCCAAGGAGACCTCAACTCTGCGCTCCAGGCACCACGCACACTGCTGAACGCCGCAGGACGCGGGCGGCACGGACCGACGCCTTCCACCCTCACACCGCGGCATGCACGGGCCACCGCAAGATCCTCAAGCTACGCAGCAGCGATGGTGCCACACACCCGATGGGAACAGGCGAACATGCGAGCCGCGCTCGTGGTGGCGCGGGAGCTGCGGCGGTGCCGGCTGATGGAGAGCGGCCGCGACGCTTTGCTGGAACGCGTCGCCGAGCTGTTGGATGCTACAGCTAGGGGTACGCCGCCTTTCTGCTCCCTACTTACATCTCAAGTTGTGGCCAGGACGCACGACGGGCCTCATTGCACTCGCGCGCTCCTAGGTGCACCAGGAGGGATCGCCAGCGTAAGCACGACCGGTGGTGCTGGACATCAGGCCGCGCCCTTGCCTCCCTTGGGTGGCGTAGGTGCGGGCGTTGCTCCTCACGGTCCCAATCGAGCGCCACCCTACAGCCGCCAGGGAGGCGCACCAGGCTCGGTGCGTGGGGCATAGGGCGCCTTGGCAGAGGTTCCAGAGAGACAGCTCAGGAAGCCTACGTGCCCCACATGGTGGATCAGGAGTACATGCAGGAGGACAACCCCTGCACGTTCCTTGAGTCGGGCTGGGAAGAAGAGATGCTGGAAGCCGTGGCCTTCCATGAGCCACCTAGGAGCCTCACCGACACCTCCAACGACAACCACCGCATGGTACCACTAATATCTCAGGAGCAGGCTTATGCTAACCATGGGTCGCAAGTGGACCAGGCCGTAGCCCCACTCCAGTCAGGGGCAACGTACTGGGGGCTACAAGGAAGGGGTGTTGGGGAACGTTGCAGAAAACAAAAAATTTTCCTACGGTTTCACCAAGATCCATCTATGAGTTCATCTAGCAACGAGTGATCAGATGCATCTACATACCTTTGTAGATCGCGAGCGGAAGCGTTCAAAGAACGGGGATGAGGTAGTCGTACACGACGTGATCCAAATCACCGGAGATCCTAGCGCCGAACGGACGGCACCTCCGCGTTCAACACATGTACGGTCAGCATAACGTCTCCTTCTTCTTGATCCAGCAAGGGGGAAGGAGAGGTTGAGGAAGATGGCTACAGCAGCAGCATGACGGCATGGTGATGGTGGAGCTGCAGTACTCCATCAGGGCTTCGCCAAGCACTATGGAGGAGGAGGAGGTGTTGGAGAGGGAGAAGGAGGCAACCAAAGGCGTGGATGAAAAAAGCCCTCCATCCCCCACAATATATAGGAGGGCCTAGGGGGGGCGCCGGCCCTAGGAGATCCAATCTCCTAGGGGGGCGGCGGCCAAGGGAGGTTTCCCTCCCCCCCCAAGGCACCTAGGGGGTGCCTTCCACTTGTGGGACTCTTCCCCTTTTGGAACCCTAGGCGCATGGGCCTCTTGGGGCTGGTGCCCTTGGACCATGTAGGCCAAGGCGCACCCCCTACAGCCCATGTGGCCCCCCAGGGCAGGTGGCCCCACCTGGTGGGCCCCCGGGACCATTCTGATGGTCCCGGTACAATACCGGTGACCCCGAAACTTGTCCCGATGGCCGAAACAACACTTCCTATATATAATTCTTTACCTCCGGACCATTCTGGAACTCCTCGTGACGTCCGGGATCTCATCCGGGACTCCGAACAACATTCGGGTTACTGCATATACATATCCCTACAACCCTAGCGTCACCGAACCTTAAGTGTGTAGACCCTACGAGTTCGGGAGACAAGCAGACATGACCAAGACGACTCTCCGGTCAATAACCAACAGCGGGATCTGGATACCCATGTTGGCTCCCACATGCTCCACGATGATCTCATCGGATGAACCACGATGTCGAGGATTCAAGCAACCCCGTATGCAATTCCCTTTGTCAATCGATATGTTACTTGCCCGAGATTCGATCATCGGTATCCCAATACCTCGTTCAATCTCGTTACCGGCAAGTCACTTTACTCGTACTGTAATGCATGATCCCGTGACCAGACACTTGGTCACTTTGAGCTCATAATGATGATGCATTACCGAGTGGGCCCAGTGATACCTCTCCGTCATACGGAGTGACAAATCCCATTCTTGATCCGTGTCAACCCAACAGACACTTTCGGAGATACCCGTAGTCTACCTTTATAGTCACCCAGTTACGTTGTGACGTTTGGTATACCCAAAGCACTCCTACGGTATCCGGGAGTTACACGATCTCATGGTCTAAGGAAAGGATACTTGACATTGGAAAAACTCTAGCAAACGAACTATACGATCTTGTGCTATGTTTAGGATTGGGTCTCGTCCATCACATCATTCTCCTAATGATGTGATCTCGTTATCAATGACATCCAATGTCCATAGTCAGGAAACCATGACTATCTGTTGATCAACGAGCTAGTCAACTAGAGGCTCACTAGGGACATGTTGGTGTCTATTGTTCACACATGCATTACGATTTCCGGATAACACAATTATAGCATGAATAAAGACAATTATCATAAACAAGGAAATATAGTAATAATGCTTTTATTATTGCCTCTAGGGCATATTTCCAACAGTCTCCCACTTGCACTAGAGTCAATAATCTAGTTACATTGTGATGAATCGAACACCCATGGAATTCTGGTGTTGATCATGTTTTTCTCTAGGGAGAGGTTTAGTCAACGGATCTGCTACATTCAGGTCCGTATGTACTTTACAAATATCTATGTCTCCATCTTGAACATTTTCACGAATGGAGTTGAAGCGACGCTTGATGTGCCTTGTCTTCTTGTGAAACCTGGGCTCCTTGGCAAGTGCAATGGCTCCAGTGTTGTCACAGAAGAGTTTGATTGGCCTCGACGCATTGGGTATGACTCCTAGGTCGGTGATGAACTCCTTCACCCAAATTGCTTCATGTGCTGCCTCCGAGGCTGCCATGTACTCCGCTTCACATGTAGATCCCGCCACGACGCTCTGCTTGCAACTGCACCAGCTTACTGCCCCACCATTCAAAATATACACGTATCCGGTTTGTGACTTAGAGTCATCCAGATCTGTGTCGAAGCTAGCGTCGACGTAACCCTTTACGATGAGCTCTTCGTCACCTCCATAAACGAGAAACATTTCCTTAGTCCTTTTCAGGTACTTTAGGATATTCTTGACCGCTGTCCAGTGTTCCTTGCCGGGATTACTTTGGTACCTTCCTACCAAACTTACGGCAAGGTTTACATCAGGTCTGGTACACAGCATGGCATACATAATAGAACCTATGGCTAAGGCATAGGGGATGACACTCATCTCTTCTATATCTTCTGCCGTGGTCGGACATTGAGCTGAGCTCAATTTCACACCTTGTAACACAGGTAAGAACCGCTTCTTGGATGGATCCATATTGAACTTCTTCAATATCTTATCAAGGTATGTGCTTTGTGAAAGACCTATGAGGCGTCTCGATCTATCTCTATAGATTTTGATGCCTAATATATAAGCAGCTTCTCCAAGGTCCTTCATTGAAAAACTCTTATTCAAGTAGGCCTTAATGCTGTCCAAGAGTTCTATATCATTTCCCATCAAAAGTATGTCATCTACATATAGTATGAGAAATGCTACAGAGCTCCCACTCACTTTCTTGTAAACGCAGGCTTCTCCATAAGTCTGCGTAAACCCAAACGCTTTGATCATCTCATCAAAGCGAATGTTCCAACTCCGAGATGCTTGCACCAGCCCATAAATCGAGCGTTGGAGCTTGCACACCTCATCAGCATTCTTAGGATCGACAAAACCTTCCGGCTGCATCATATACAATTCTTCCTTAAGGAAACCATTAAGGAATGCCGTTTTGACGTCCATTTTCCATATCTCATAATCGTAAAATGCGGCAATTGCTAACATGATTCGGACTGACTTTAGCTTCGCTACCGGTGAGAAAGTCTCATCGTAGTCAACCCCTTGAACTTGTCGATAACCCTTAGCGACAAGCCGAGCTTTATAGATGGTCACATTACCATCCGCGTCTGTCTTTTTCTTAAAGATCCATTTATTTTCTATGGCTCGCCGTTCAATGGGAAAGTCAGTCAAAGTCCATACTTCGTTTTCATACATGGATCCTATCTCGGATTTCATGGCTTCTAGCCATTTGTCGGAATCCGGGCCTGCCATCGCTTCTTCATAGTTCGAAGGTTCACCGTTGTCTAACAACATGATTTCCAAGACAGGGTTGCCGTACCACTCTGGTGCGGAACGTGTCCTTGTGGACCTACGAATTTCAGTAGGAGCTTGATCAGAAGTATCTTGATCATTATCATCAACTTCCTCTCTAGTCGGTGCAGGCACCTCAGGAACATTTTCTTGAGTTGCGCCCTTTTCCGGTTCAAGAGGTAATACTTCATCAAGTTCTACTTTCCTCCCACTTACTTCTTTCGAGAGAAACTCCTTCTCTAGAAAGGATCCATTCTTGGCAACAAAGATCTTGCCTTCGGATCTGAGGTAGAAGGTATACCCAATAGTTTCTTTAGGGTATCCTATGAAGACGCATTTTTCCGACTTGGGTTCGAGCTTTTCAGGATGAAGTTTCTTGACATAAGCATCGCATCCCCAAACTTTTAGAAACGACAGCTTAGGTTTCTTCCCAAACCATAATTCATACGGTGTCGTCTCAATGGATTTCGACGGAGCCCTATTTAAAGTGAATGCGGCAGTCTCTAAAGCATAGCCCCAAAAAGATAACGGTAAATCTGTAAGAGACATCATAGATCGCACCATATCTAATAGAGTGCGATTATGACGTTCGGACACACCATTACGCTGAGGTGTTCCAGGCGGCGTGAGTTGTGAAACTATTCCACATTTTCTTAAGTGTGTGCCAAATTCATGACTCAAGTATTCTCCTCCACGATCTGATCGTAGAAACTTGATTTTTCTGTCACGTTGATTTTCAACCTCACTCTGAATTCCTTGAACTTTTCAAAGGTTTCAGACTTGTGTTTCATTAAGTAGATGTACCCATATCTACTCAAGTCATCAGTGAGGGTGAGAACATAACGATAGCCACCGCGAGCCTCAACACTCATTGGACCCCACACATCAGTATGTATGATTTCCAATAAGTTGGTTGCTCGCTCCATTGTTCCTGAGAACGGAGTCTTGGTCATTTTACCCATGAGGCATGGTTCGCACGTGTAAAATGATTCATAATCAAGAGACTCTAAAAGTCCATCTGCATGGAGCTTCTTCATGCGTTTGACACCTATGTGACCAAGGCGGTAGTGCCACACGTATGTGGGACTATCATTATCAACCTTACATCTTTTGGTACTCACACTATGAACATGTGTAGCATTACGCTCGATATTCATTAAGAATAAACCATTCACCATTGGAGCATGACCATAAAACATATTTCTCGTATAAATAGAACAACCATTATTCTCGGATTTAAATGAGTAGCCATCTCGAATTAAACGAGATCGTGATACAATGTTCATGCTCAAAACTGGCACTAAATAACAATTATTAAGGTTTAAAACTAATCCCGAAGGTAAATGTAGAGGTAGCGTGCCGACGGCGATCACATTGACCTTGGAACCATTCCCGACGCGCATCGTCACCTCGTCCTTCGCCAGTCTCCGCTTATTCCGCAGCTCCTGCTTTGAGTTACAAATGTGAGCAACTGCACCGGTATCAAATACCCAGGAGCTACTACGATTACTGGTAAGGTACACATCAATTACATGTATATCACATATACCTTTCGTTTTGCTGGTCTTCTTGTCTGCTAAGTATTTGGGGCAGTTCCGCTTCCAGTGACCACTTCCCTTGCAAGAAAAGCACTCAGTCTCGGGCTTGGGTCCATTCTTTGGCTTCTTCCCGGCAGCTTGCTTACCGGGCGCGGCAACTCCCTTGCCGTCCTTCTTGAAGTTCTTTTTACCCTTGCCCTTCTTGAACTTAGTGGTTTTATTGACCATCAACACTTGATGTTCCTTCTTGACTTCTACCTCTGCTGATTTCTGCATTGCAAATACCTCAGGAATGGTATTTTGCATCCCCTGCATATTGAAGTTCATCACAAAGCTCTTGTAGCTTGGTGGAAGCGACTGGAGGATTCTGTCAATGACCGCGTCATCCGGGAGATTAACTCCCAGCTGAGTCAAGCGGTTATGTAACCCAGACATAGTGAGTATGTGCTCGCTGACAGAACTATTTTCCTCCATCTTACAGCTGAAGAATTTGTCGGAGACCTCATATCTCTCGATCCGGGCATGAGCTTGAAAAACCATTTTCAGCTCTTCGAACATCTCATATGCTCCATGTCTCTCAAAACGCTTTTGGAGCCCCGGCTCTAAGCTGTAAAGCATGCCGCACTGAACGAGGGAGTAGTCATCAGCACGTGTCTGCCAAGCGTTCATAACGTCTTGGTTCTGTGGGACAGGTGGATCACCTAGCGGCGCTTGTAGGACATAATCTTTCTTGGCAGCTATGAGGATGATCCTCAGGTTCTGGATCCAGTCCGTATAGTTGCTGCCATCGTCTTTCAGCTTGGTTTTCTCTAGGAACGCGTTGAAGTTGAGGACTACGTTGGCCATTTGATCTACAAGACATATTGTAAATATTTTAGACTAAGTTCATGATAATTAAGTTCATCTAATCAAATTATTCAATGAACTCCCACTTAGATAGACATCCCTCCTGTCATCTAAGTATAACATGATCCGAGTTAACTAGGCCGTGTCCGATCATCACGTGAGACGGACTAGTCAACATCGGTGAACATCTTCATGTTGATCGTATCTTCTATACGACTCATGCTCAACCTTTTGGTCTTCTGTGTTCTGAGGCCATGTCTGTACATGCTAGGCTCGTCAAGTCAACCTAAGTGTTTGCATGTGTAAATCTGTCTTACACCCATTGTATGTGAACGTTAGAATCTAACACCCGATCATCACGTGGTGTTTCGAAACAATGAACTGTCGCAACGGTGCACAGTTAGGGGGAACACTTTCTTGAAATTATTATGAGGGATCATCTTATTCACTACCGTCGTTCTAAGTAAACAAGATGCAAAAACATGATAAACATCACATGCAATCAAATAATAAAAGTGACATGATATGGCCAATATCACATAGCTCCTTTGATCTCTATCTTGGGGCTCCATGATCATCTTGTCACTGGCATGACACCATGATCTCCATCATCGTGTCTCCATGAAGTTGCTCGCCAACTATTACTTCTACTACTATGGCTAACGCGTTTAGCAATAAAGTAAAGTAATTTACATGGCGTTTCTCAATGACATGCAGGTCATACAAAAAATAAAGACAACTCCTATGGCTCCTGCCGGTTGTCATACTCATCGACATGCAAGTCGTGATTCCTATTACAATAGCATGAACATCTCATACATCACATATATATCATTCATGATTCATCACAACTTTGGCCATATCACATCACAAAACACTTGCTGCAAAAACAAGTTAGACGTCCTCTAATTGTTGTTGCAAGTTTTACGTGGCTGCAATAGGGTTCTAGCAAGAACGTTTTCTTACCTACGTGAAACCACAACGTGATTTGTCAACTTCTATTTACCCTTCATAAGGACCCTTTTCATCGAATCCGCTCCAACTAAAGTAGGAGAGACAGACACCCGCCAGCCACCTTATGCAACTAGTGCATGTTAGTCGGTGGAACCGGTCTCACGTAAGCGTACGTGTAAGGTTGGTCCGGGCCGCTTCATCCCACAATAGCGCTGAAGCAAGATAAGACTAGTAGCGGCAAGAAAGTTGACAACATCTACGCGCACAAAAAATTGTGTTCTACTCGCGCAAGAAGAACTACGCATAGACCTAGCTCATGATGCCACTGTTGGGGAACGTTGCAGAAAACAAAAAAAATTTCCTATGGTTTCACCAAGATCCATCTATGAGTTCATCTAGCAACGAGTGATCAGATGCATCTACATACCTTTGTAGATCGCGAGCGGAAGCGTTCAAAGAACGGGGATGAGGTAGTTGTACACGACGTGATCCAAATCACCGGAGATCCTAGCGCCGAACGGACGGCACCTCCGCGTTCAACACACGTACGGTCAGCGTAACGTCTCCTTCTTCTTGTCCAGCAAGGGGGAAGGAGAGGTTGAGGAAGATGGCTCCAGCAGCAGCACGACGGCGTGGTGATGGTGGAGCTGCAGTACTCCGTCAGGGCTTCGCCAAGCACTATGGAGGAGGAGGAGGTGTTGGAGAGGGAGAAGGAGGCAACCAAAGGCATGGATGAAAAAAGCCCTCCTTCCCCCACTATATATAGGAGGGCCTAGGGGGGGGGGCGCCGTCCCTAGGAGATCCAATCTCCTAGGGGGGCGGCGGCCAAGGGAGGTTTCCCTTCCCCCCAAGGCACCTAGGGGGTGCCTTCCACTTGTGGGACTCTTCCCCTTTTGGAACCCTAGGCGCATGGGCCTCTTGGGGCTGGTGCCCTTGGCCCATGTAGGCCAAGGCGCACCCCCTACAGCCCATGTGGCCCCCCGGGGCAGGTGGCCCCACCCGGTGGGCCCCCGGGACCCTTCCGATGGTCCCGGTACAATACCGGTGACCCCGAAACTTGTCCCGATGGCCGAAACAGCACTTCCTATATATAATTCTTTACCTCCGGACCATTCCGAAACTCCTCGTGACATCCGGGATCTCATCCCGGACTCCGAACAACATTCAGGTTACTGCATATACATATCTCTACAACCCTAGGGTCACCGAACCTTAAGTGTGTAGACCCTACGGGTTCGGGAGACAAGCAGACATGACCGAGACGACTCTCCGGTCAATAACCAATAGCGGGATCTGGATACCCATGTTGGCTCCCACATGCTCCACGATGATCTCATCGGATGAACCACGATGTCGAGGATTCAAGCAACCCCGTATGCAATTCCCTGTGTCAATCGATATGTTACTTGCCCGAGATTCGATCGTCGGTATCCCAATACCTCGTTCAATCTCGTTACCGGCAAGTCACTTTACTCATACCGTAATGCATGATCCCGTGACCAGACACTTGGTCACTTTGAGCTCATAATGATGATGCATTACCGAGTGGGCCCAGTGATACCTCTCCGTCATACGGAGTGACAAATCCCATTCTTGATCCGTGTCAACCCAACAGACACTTTCGGAGATACCCATAGTCTACCTTTATAGTCACCCAGTTACGTTGTGACGTTTGGTATACCCAAAGCACTCCTACGATATCCGGGAGTTACACGATCTCATGGTCTAAGGAAAGGATACTTGACATTGGAAAAACTGTAGCAAACGAACTATACGATCTTGTGCTATGTTTAGGATTGGGTCTCGTCCATCACATCATTCTCCTAATGATGTGATCTCGTTATCAATGACATACAATGTCCATAGTCAGGAAACCATGACTATCTGTTGATCAACGAGCTAGTAAACTAGAGGCTCACTAGGGACATGTTGGTGTCTATTATTCACACATGCATTATGATTTCCGGATAACACAATTATAGCATGAATAAAGAAAATTATCATAAACAAGGAAATATAATAATAATGCTTTTATTATTGCCTCTAGGGCATATTTCCAACATGGGGTCTGGAGCAAGGCCCTCCCACAAGTCGCGCGGGGCAAGGCGTCACCCCAAGGTAGGTCCTCTGGCCAGGAGGCGCCGGTGATCCCTCCCCTGGCAGAGTGCATGTGGTCGACGAGGGAGCCGCTAGCATCCCCTTTGCCCCTTGGCATCGTCCTGATTTCTGGACGCCCCAATGGTGGTCGAGGGAGGCGCAAGGCGGGGCCCTCGTCTGGCGATATGAAGCAAGGCTCACACCTATGAAGGTCTCCTCCTGTGACACTCTCACGTAATAATGAGTGGGGTTGTACACGCCCCGGAGTCTCCGGAGAGCCGCCCTCGGGCCTCGGGGGCTCCCGCCCATGTCCTAGTGGAAGCACTATGCTCAGCACTAGCCGTCGACAGTATCCCCCAATGACTATGCTCATGGCCAGTGAAAGCGCTAGGCTCCGCGCTGGTGAGAAGAGAAGACTAGCTAGGTGCTGGACGCGACCATTTGCTTTCAACCCCTTTTCTGTAGCTCGATTTGCCGCCTTTTGGATTTGAACTCGCACTCGTATTTTCGTTGGGCATCTTTTCTCGTTCATGTTGATTTCTTGAGTTTTTTTGCTCCGTGCCTTGTTTTGAGGCTAGCGCCTACTACCCCTTCCTCTTGTGGGACGTGGTACGCGCGCGCATCTCACCGTGATCTAACACTCGTCTCTTGCAAGGCCCTCTCCGGTGGACGAGAGGGCTCCTTAGAAGCCCGAAACCTCGCGAGCCCGCGGAGGACTCCCCTCGGGAGAACTACACATCAACAACTACAAGGCCAGTCTGGGGCCCGCCTAGACTGAGGTAAGTTACTGCAGCAAGCTCGCGGAGGAACTTGAGAACTCACAAAAGCACGCCTTAACTCTAGCTCAGGGAATAAAACAATAGTTTGATTACATGAGGGGCTCCCCCTCCCCAAAATGCACTTACATCTTCGGGGGCCATGCCCAAACTTTTTGTGCGCAGGTTCAAAACAAGGAACGCGGTCTCAATCGGACATGTCACTCGCAACATCTTCCGAATCGCTCCCGGGCATGCTACTGGCGTCTTCATCCCCCACGACCACCACTGCATCGTTGTCAGAAGCGAAAACTCTGACCAGAGCATCCACGTTATCATCCACCCAGGGCGCTAGGTTGTCCCGGATAGCTCCGGGCACTGGGCGATGGCGGCGTTGAAGTCGAAGTTGGGGTCGGCATTCTGAAGAAGGCTGAAGACGCGGGAAAACACGCGCCCAAGGAGGCCATGGCTCTTTTCGTCAACGAGCTCGCGAGCCCTCTCAGCCCGGTCCTCCATGCGCTTCACGACATCGGTGAAGAAGCGAAGATGGCATGCATAGTCTTCTGCATGAGGATGAGGGGCGTATTCGTCACAGATGATGCCCAGTGCCCGATTGTCCCTCACCCTGAGGTCCTGGAGCATGGGGGCGTGTTCGCGCTTCAACGTGTGTCAGTGGATCACCTCCTCCCTGCACTACTACACGAGGGACTTAGCAGCGGTAACTCGCTGCTGAAGCGGGAGCAGTTCAGCACGGGCGGAGGCCAACTCATCCTGAATGGACATCAAGGCAGTTGTGGCGGCCTACTCGCGCTGCTCTGCCTCAGCCAACCTCGACCTAAGGGAGGTGGTCCTGCCCTCAGCTTCGGCTTCCACGGGCTTCAGCTTCAGGTCGTACCTATTGGCAAGATCAGCGAGAGCCTCCACCACCCTACAGTCCACTTCCTCCTGGATCCTGGCCTCGCGGGCGCTGGCGGCATCTTCCGCCTAGGCAACCTGACGCTCCCTCATCTCCAACCACTCAAGCTCGAGACTGTGCTCTGTGGCCTCCAGCATTAGCGCTTCCTCGCGCTTCAAGATCTCCTCCTCGTCGGATGGCGCCCCCTTCATTAATGCCAAGGCAGCTCTACGCGCCTCCACCTGCTGCTCCAGGGAGGCATTCAGAGCTTGGAGCTCCTGCCTGCGCTTCTTTGCAACCTTGTGGCAGTGGTCTGCCTCCTTGGCCTCCTCCAAGCCTCGGGCGCTGGCCTTGTGCGATGTTGCGAGGGATGCCTCGGCTTTCTCATTGATGCGCTCACACTAGAGGCGCCTGAGGTTGATGGCCACCTTCAGTTAACGCCATTCACCCGCTAGCCGAAGACCCTTAGTTTCAAGGCGGACATCGACGTCCACGAGCTCTTACCCAAGCCGGCTCAGTGCACCCATTGCCTCCCGGAAGAGCTCGTGATGGACAGCACCCCACCTACACGCAAGCTTGAATGCACGACCGGGTCCGTCCTCCACGTCGAGAGTCGTTGAAGAGGTTTGAGGTGGCTCGCCTCCTCCCAGTAGGGGGCTGGAGGCCGGCGCCTTTCCAGTCGCCCTTCGAGCCCCACTAGTTCCGGCGGTGACCGCCTCCGGCGTCGCCTACCGCGGATGGGCGGGGGCATGGCGGACGTGGCGAGCGACGTCGGGCCGGAGGCTCGTTACCTGAAGGAGAGGCCAGGGCCGAGGCCACCCAACCGCAGTCAATAACCAGAGGAGGAGCCCTTGGCACGCTTTCGGCATCCCAGGAAAGGACGCGAAGGATGGACAACAAGAATGCGGGGTCGAGACGCCAAGCCGGCGGGCTTGCCTCTCTGGCCGACCTCGCGCCAAGTGCGACAGGCTGGCCTGGGGCACTCAAGGTTAGTAGAGGACTCGAGGCAAGAGGAGGTTGCTTCTCGGGAGACTTCGTCGCCTTAGTAGAAGCGACCCTGAGGAACCACAGTCAGGAGGGCAAGCGCTACTTGAGAAATTACAAAGATAATGTACTCACTCGTCAATAGAAATGTACTTCCTCTGCTTCAATGGCCAGAAGGCGTCACCACTTCAGCTTGGAGACCCCTCCCTCTTACGGAGCACCGCGAAGTTCGGTCGGAGCCGACCGAAGCCTTGGGCGCAGTCACCAAGGCCGGGCGCGGATGGTGTGACTCCTGAGGAGGCGACCTCAGGGGTGCTCGACCATGTTGAGACCTCGGTACTCGCCTCGTGGCGGTTCACTGGGGCCTTGGGGGCTCCGGCCTCAGGAGCATCGGACTATGTCGTCCCCCAGGCCGCTTCCTCAGGACGGCTCTCCAAGCTCCCGGGGGACGGCACCTCAGGAATCCCGAGTGGTGCCGGTTCCTCAGCAGCAGCGCTGCCATCGCTCAACATCGACCGCCCCATGCGCCCGCTCCTGGGGCGGGCATCGCGCTCGCGACTGGCAAAGGGGCCACGAAGACAGGGCTCTCGCGAGGCCCTTCAAGGCCAACTAGGCGTGGACCCCATTCGTCGAAGAGGGGCATCCGCTTCACGAACTCCACCTTGTTCTAGGAGCAGTACAGAAGACAGCCCTCCTCCGGCAGGTTGGCTGGCATCAGGTCGCCCGTCAGGAGCTCGAGCACCGTGTGCCGCGCCTCAGGAGGAAGATTCGGAGCCTAAAGCCTCATGCGGTCCCCGTAGCTAGAGAAGGTCCACATTTGCCGAGAGTGGCACTAAAGCGGAGTGATGCGACACCGGATGAACTCCTTCACCACCATGGGCGCCGTCACTCTGAGGTCCTTCAGCCTGGCAAGCCGGTGCCGGACATGAGCGAGCAGCCGATCGGTGAGCTTCGCTTGCCCCCAACCGGAGTTCGGAGCGGATGGAACCCAGGGGAGCAGCAGCAGGGGGCTGCGCACGCCAACGTCCACAAACACCCACCTCTTCCTGAAACCTTCGACGACCGACGAGAGCTCGAAGTCGATCCCCGAACCTGCCATCGCCATGACAGCCTGAAGGGGTACACACCCTGAGCGCTGGAGAGGATCTATCAGGTGCAGCGAGAAGAAGTGGCGAAGCAGGGCCACGGAAGGGGCAATGCCCAGCATGGCTTCGCAGACGAAGGCGAAGACAACAAGGAGGATGATGGATTGGGGAACGAGATGCAGTGCGTTGATCTGGTAATGCGAGAGCACCGCATTGAAGAAATTGGAGAAGGGGGGAATCAAGCCTGCCCAGAGGGCGTGAAGATGGACGGGGACCTCGGTAGCCGTCCTGTCAACTTTGGCACGGGAAGCCGGCCAGGCTACCGTCGCCCCAACTCATTGAAATCAGCGGCAAGCACCGGGCGCACCTTGCACATCGCCTCTTGGTTGAGCACCACCGCCCGCTCGATGGTGGGCTCGAAGACCGGCATCGCGGGGGCCAAGGTACGAGACTCCTTCTTTCCCTTCTTATTCCGGCTTGGTGCCATGGTGGCGGGGGGAGTTGGTGTCATATTGGACCGGGGGAAGAGATCCGCTGCCTTCCGAAAGAAGGAGGAGCCGCGGAGAGTGCTGCCTGTGAAGGAGGTGGAGCTATGAAGACGACAGTGGTTGCCTAGCCAGGCGGAAATCAAGGCTGCGTGGGGATGTGGAGGCACCCATGTCCCGTCAGTCGCCATGCATCGATTGAGGCCGCAGGCTATTGGGGCCTGCGGTGCTCCGTACTTCACCATTGGCCTCGCCACGAAGCTAAGTACGAGCGCGCCTTGGGCCCGGGGGCTACTGTTAGCGTCCTGGGAACGAGGGGTACCCAGACTTCCCTACCTGCGTCTCAGGGCGTGGCTCCACCAGTGGCCTGGTACAGCCCATCTTCATCAATAAACACTCAAGACCCTCGCGAGGGGCCAAGCCTCGCGAGGCGGACGACACAAGACCTCCTCAGGGGCAGCCTCACTAGGTTGGCTCGCGAGGGGCGGAGAGATCAAGGTGAGGGGAACCTCGTGAGGTTTCCGTGACATGAGCCATGACGACCGAGGCCAGGCGGGCACTAGGCGAGCGCCAACACGCGCAGAGTACTGGTTGCCACTTTGGTGCCAAAGAGGCAGGCGTAGGCGTGGAGTCTCAAGGCATCGGGCAAAGAATTCCATATTGGTGCAACGAGACCAAGACCAACAGGATGGCAGGATGGAGGTCATCACGAAGCCCACGACGGCGTCACCACCAGAGCCTTTGGCAGGCGAAGACCACCTTTTATTACGATAGCTTGTACTAGCTGTCCCCCTTCAAATTGGCCGTTCTGGGATCCCTTCCTGCCTAAACATTTGGGAAGAGGACCGGGGCCTCTATAAATAGGACTAGCCACCACCATAGGAGAAGAGGGATCATTCAGACCATCCTCAGCGCACAAGCTCATTGAGCTCAAGAACACCTCTTCTCAAGAGGCTGTTCTTCCCTTGTACTTGTTCATCCCCAGCCTATAAGGCAATCCACCACACCACACGGGAGTAGGGTATTACACCGCAACGGTGGACCGAACCAGTATAAACTCTTGTGTCTTTTATTCCTCAGGTTCGGCGAGCTAGGCTTTGAGATCGTGGAGAGAGTGTGAGCTAGGGGGAGAGAGATCTTTGTGCGCACCCCAGAGTTCGAACCTCAAGGGTTTTGCCGGAACCCGTAATCCAACAGTGCATCTTGCAAATTTTTCGGGAGTTTGATCTCAAGTGCTCACTACTAGGGAAAACCTTATACACAGAACTTTAGTAGTAGCGCGTGTTAAAAAAGCACGCTAGTGCTAAGTAGCAGTAGCGCGTTGGTGTAAAACACGCTATAGATACAATTGTAGCAGTAGAGTGCCTGAAGATAAAAGCGTTACTACTAAAATTCCCACTACTAAGCCGATAGGCTACACATAGTAGTAGCGATCTACTGCGAACAGCTCTACTGCTAGTTGGTTTGTAGCAGCGCGTTTCCGCAGAAAGGCGCTACTGCTAAAGGAAATAAAATTAAATGGAAAGAAAATAGAAAAGTAAATGAAAATTAAAGAAATAGAAAAAGGAGAAAGGAAAAGAATAAAATGTAAATGAAAATAAATGAAAAAGAGAAAGGAATAGCAGTAGCGCATATCCGGAAACGCGCTATAGCTAACTTAGCAGTAGCGCACTTCCCAGAGCGCGCTACTGCTACTTTTGACTTAACCGCGCGGTTTGTTCCGCCCCTCGGCCACTCCCCCAAATCCAAACTCCTCGGCTGTCGCCGCCGCCATCGACCGTCGGCCGCCACATGCTCTCCCTTCACTCACTGCACACCCTCGACGCCGCCGCGACCACGGATTCAACCCTGCCCCCGCCCCTGACCTCGACGCCGCCCTCCGCCGCTCGCCCGAGCCCTGACCTTGAACTCGACGCCCCTGCCCCTCCCTCGCCGCAGGCACCCGAGGTGAGCACGCCTGCTCCTCCCCCTCCCCTACCTCTGCATAGGGTTCTTCAGATTTTAATTGCATCAAATTAGTTAGGGTTCATCTAGGGGTGGAAACGAATCGGATGTTTTCTTGATTCGGAATGGATACGAATAATAGCAACATATTGCTTAAGTGTATTAGTCAATACCTATGTGACATGAAGTATTCAATTTTTGACATATAATAAGTCAATGGTAAATTGGTTTATGAATAAACACTATTGTAATGCATACAATAAGTACATTTAATCTTGCTCCATTATAGCTGAAAATATTCCTAGGCCTTCTCCTATCCATATAATCCACGTCCACAAGAGTTTGCCTCATTTAAATTAGCCAATATTTTCCTAGAATTTTCCCAAGTTTCTGGACAGAAGAGATGCTTGTGAAGCAAGTACCAAATTGGCAAGCCCATTTGGTATGAAATTCTTACAGCATCATCATATGACCAAATCATCAAGATTTGCCAAGTGTTAGCTTAATCCAACACTCCTAGTGAGTGCTCCTTCCTCATTTAATTTCTGGACATAATTTAGTAGTTGCAAAGAAACTATGTTAAATCTTTGTCCTAATGACCTCATAACTCCTAGGACCATAGTACTTGCTACCCTAAACCTCCCTGACAACAATTTTACTCCTTAAGCTCACTACGTTGTCACAAAAGCGTGGTCAAGTTTGCTACAGCAAATTTGTGAAGCTTGGTTCTCTCTGATCCCTGTACCTCTGCTTGTCTCATTGCCATGGTTTTAAAGCACCTTGGATGGACTATGCTGTAGACATGGTTTCGCATGGAGTAGAACGCCAGAGCCTGCGTTGTGCATGGTGACCACGTGCAATGCCGGCAAAACAGTGGTGTAGCCACTGTTGGCGACGGCAGAGCTACTCGGTCTTGTTCTGGCTAGTCCCCGAGCATCAAACAGCTCAGCATCATCATCGCTGTTCCCCTAGACCCCTCTCCCCCTCCGTCTTCTTCTCCGGCGCATCGTTCCAATGGCCGCATAGTGCATGCCCGTGAACTCGTCGCCTTCCTCGCCCCTGTCCTCTTCCTCCTCTCGTCCACGAGCGTTGCCCGACTCCGTGAGCCCCTGCGCATCGTCCGCATCCCCTCGCCGCCTTCCCACTGCTCTCCATGACCCTTGGCTGCGCGTGCTCATTGCCGGAGCGCGGACACGTAGCCGCACGCGTACCACCTCGCCCCCTCCTTCTCGAGCTCTCCCAGCGGCTATAAGTAGACTTCCCGAGCTCCCTCGCAGACCACAACCCGTCACCAAGCACTCATCCCTCCCCGGAGTCCCTCCCTGACCCCCACCATCATCGTGGCTGCCACCTCAATCCACCACGAATCCAGCAACCTCGTGCTTTCCCCCTCGGCTCCTCCACCACCAGACCATCCCCCAGGGTCCAGCGAGTCTTCCCGTAGCCTCGCCGGTCCGTTTCCCCTACCAGAGCACCTACCTCGCCGGCGGCCGAAGCCCATCTCTGCCGCGAGCCCTGCTGCTCCCTTCCCAGTCCTCCTCGCCAGAAACGGAGACCACCCCAAGATGCGCTCCTCCCTCCTAAGCATCTGGGTAGGTCGGCCATCGTCTGCAGTGGCCGGAGTCGCCGACAATAGACGTCGAGGCGAGCCCCTCCCTTGGCTCAGTGCGCGCCCGAGCAGGAGGTTGAATACGTTAGGGTCAGGCGGGCCCCATCCCCTGCGCGACCCCACCTAGCATTGACCAAAGGGCCTAGCCCAGCACCACGTCGGATAAGTGGGGGTGCCTGATACGTCTCCAACATATCTATAATTTATGAAGTATTCATGCTATTATATTATCAACCTTGGATGTTTTATATACATTTATGTGCTATCTTATATGATTTTTGGGACTAACCTATTAACCTAGTGCCCAGTGCCAGTTTCTGTTTTTTCCTTGTTTTTGAGTTTTACAGAAAAGGAATATCAAACAGAGTCCAATTGACGTGCCAATTTTTGACGATTTTTTATGGACCAAAAGAAGACCCCGGAGTAAAAGAGTTGGGCCAGGAGTGTCCCGGGGCGTCCACGAGGGTGGGGGCGCAACCACCCCCCAGGCGCATGGGCCTGCCTCATGGACGCCTCAGGCACCTCCTTGACTTGAGACCGACGCCAAAAAATCCTACAAATAGAGAAACCTCGGAAAATTAACCTAGATCAGGATTTCCGCCGCCAGAAGCCTCCGTAGCCACCGAAAACCAATCTAGGCCCTCTCTGGCACCCTGCTGGAGGGGACCATCATCACCGGAGGGCATGGAGGAGGATCCCGGAGGGGCCATTATCGTCATGAAGGCCAAGGACCAGAGGGAGAACCTCTCCCCATCCAGGGGGAGGCCATGGAGGAGGAAGCACAAGGGGGAGAACATCTCCTCCTCTCTCTAGGTGGCACCGAAGTGCCATCGAGAGAGGAATCATCGCCGCAGTGATCGTCTTCATCAATGTCACCATCATCACCACCAGCCTCATCTCTTTTACGCGGTTCACTCTCCCTCACCCCGCTGTAATCCCTACTTGAACATGGTGTTTTATGCCACATATTATGATCCAATGATGTGTTGCCATCCTATGATGTTTTGAGTAGATATCCTTTGTCTTTGGGTTGATTGATGATCTATATTGGTATAAGTTGTATGTTTTACTTTGGTGCTGTCCTATGGTGCCCTCCGTGTCGCGCAAGCGTGAGGGATTCCCGCTGTAGGGTGTTGCAATACGTTCATGATTCGCTTATAGTGGGATGGTGAGTGACTGAAACACAAACCCGAGTAAGGGGGTTGTTGCGTATGGGAATAAAGAGGACTTGATGCTTTAATGCTATGGTTGGGTTTTAGCTTCATGATCTTTAGTAGTTGCGGATGCTTGCTAGAGTTCCAATCATAAGTGCATATGATCCAAGTAGAGAAAGTATGTTAGCTTATGTCTCTCCCTCATATGAAACTGCAATAGTGATTACCGGTCTTGTTAACGATTGCCTAGGACAATTCCGCACACCGATCCACCATTATTCCACACTCACTATTTATAATATTTAGTAATATATTCTAACTTCATGATAACAACACCTACTTTTATATTTTAGCTCTCCGATGTCATACAAAGTTATCCTCTTCATACCCACAACATAGTTTTATTTCTCGTTGCTAGTTGGAAGCAGACGTCGGTGTACGTAGAGTCATATCGGTGGCAGATAGGGATTGAGAGAATATTGATCTTACCTTTAGCTCCTTGTGGGTTCCACACTCCATACTTATCACTTCCACCTTTGGAAATTGCTACGATGATTCCTTGCACTTGGGGGTTATCAGCGCCTCGCCGTGAAGTTATTTCCCCATGCTGATGACGTAACCACGTGAATACGTTTCCCAGTTTAGAAAGTGCATTCGTTTGTTCCTCTAGACAAGAATATGTTTTCACTTCTCTGAAGGAGTATTCTCAGAATGGCGCTTTCTCTTTTTCATCTCAGCCGGCCGAATCCTTTATATTGTGAACGCTCACCCGTTAGCAGCAAAAATGGACAGTTCTTGTTTATTTTTCTATTTAACGAACGAACGCTCACAACTTTTCAACCGTAACTCCGATTAAGGTGATTCCAATGGTCACGTTCTCTATTCATCGAGCTCTGTTCGATGGGACCATTTTCTTTATGTTTGCACATTCTAAAAATGCCCATTTGGCCCTTGCTCTAATTCAGCCCCTCTAAGAGAGAACCATTCTCTGGTAAATTTTTCCGTGATTATTCTACACTTTTTCCCAGAGTATTCCTCGACCCCCAGGCAAGCCAACCTCTTATCATGAGCCCCGAACTTGCACGTTGAGTTTGCTTGCACCCCGTGTGTCTCTGTGTGTTTAGTTGCAGTAGTTTCTTGTCTGTTCCGCCTCCTGTTATTTCAGTCGTGCTATATGTTTTGCTATATGCCTTTCATGCTTGTGCTTTCATGAAATAATTCGACATGCTAGCTGGATGTTGTTACTGATAATATCATGCCTCTGTCTAGTTTAATGTTAGTAGTATCCATGTTATGATGATTCTGTTGCACTTGTGGAATTACTAGTACTTGGTATTGCCATGTTTCACATGCTATCACTGTTCACTTGAAAAACTTGATGTTATTACTGGATCTGTATGTTACATGTTAGTTGTTGCATTCATGTTAAAAATATTCACATGATGAAGTTAGTAATATGAATTAATAACAAACCTCCTCCATCATCACCGAGATGTCATAGTGCCACCAAATCGAGCTTTTTCCAGTGCAGCCACATTTGCCTTGGTATGGGAAGGCCCTAACTGGTTTATTATCATGCCTCTTGCAGGTGCCTCCAATGATTGAACGTTATGGGCGCGCGCTACCCTGATTAGGTAGGCGGACATGAACCTTGTGAGCTTGAGTTGTTTTGCGCGCTTTGTCCCTGTTTGGGACCGTTTTTGTTTGTGACAACGGTGGCTGTTTGCCTTTGGTAGGCTGGGCCACCCAAGACTAAACCCAAAAATGGGTGTTGGTCAGAGTGGCCGGGAGAGTGTCATGGCAGTAGATTGGTTTTGTCAGAACACCATTGGTCCACCCGAATGGGAGTGTGAGGCCATGGGTTCTGTGGTGTGGGTACAGTGTGCTACCTCTGCAGAGTGTGTGTGTTAAATCTATCGATAGCTGCGTCCTTAGTCATGGGCACAAGTTCGTAGTAGGTCACACTATCAGTTCTCGGTTGAAATGGAGGATAAACCTGAAATACTAAGTTGATGAATAATGTGTAACAAATAATGTGGTGACTTGGTCTATGAGACATTCGCGAGAAATAATGGTGATGTGTTGATATGACCACGAGACGAGGTCTCGGTGAGTGTTGAACCAAGGGTGGTTCCGTTTCTGATCCGTGAGTAATCATCGCTTGGTTGCGAGGCAATCCGTTGATAAGAGAGTCCAAGGGACTCGGTGCACAAGTTTGGTTGAATTGCATGAGCAATAAGTTGTTATTTGCATTTAAAGAACCATGGTAGAACATGAGATAATTGCATAAAGTTAATGTTATGTCTACATTGAATATGACCGGTAGTTTATTTTCAGCGTTGTTTCATGATGCCATGCCTTGTCTTGATTGAACTTATGCCAAGCTTTGATATGCCATGTTATGGTTAAGATGTGATGCCATGTTTTGTGTTGCCAAACTAGAAGTAAGTTGATATGCCATGTTATTGCCATGATAGTAGATGCCATGATGTTGTTCATGATTATTTTGATCCATGTCTCTAGTTAATATCATGCCATGTTTAGCTTCTGCTATGAGATAGGTCATTCGAGACGCTTGGTTCTTGCTTTGTCATATGTTTGTTTGGGTGCTATGTATTTGGTTGTCTTGCAAGTACATTGAATGTACTGACCTGGCGTGTCATGCCAGTTTTGTAGGTTGTGCTCCAAATTGTTCGCTTGTTCTGTCGTGCTAGGCCGTAATCTTGCCAGTCCTGTGAGTTGTGGAGCCTAGCCAGAGTTGTTACGCGGCCAAACCAAGACTTTCGCCGCCATCTAAATAGACTCCCGCCGCAATTTAAATAGCCTTAGGGCTATGCCAGATAATTTTATTCATCAATGATGTAATCATATACCCATGTATTTGATGAATATTATTGTACCTGGAATGTTGTATCACGGACCTGTCATGCGTAAGGTGTTATCCTGGGCTAACGTGTGAAGGCCCCCTGCTCCATGCGGATCGAGGTGCCACACCTGCCGGGCAAGTGTACTATGCTCCACCACCACTCTTCCACCATCTATCAATCCACCAAAGCAGGAGTAGGGTTTTACGCCTAACGGCGGCCCAAACCTGGGTAAAATTGCCTGCGTGATCTCTGCCATGCCGCCCCACGCTCATCTGCTCTTTATGCAACATGACATCCCCCTGCCGAACCAGCAAGGGGCCCTCTGGTCCCTTAGGTGGTCGTGGTTTCCCATGACATCTTTGGCGCGCCAGGTAGCGGGATCGCTTGCGCGAACCTGAAAGCATGTGCAACGCGTCATCTTCATCTTCGACGGCGCTATCGACAATGGCGCCCAAGAAGAACCCGGTGCTTCGGCTCACCCATCCACCTCGAAGGCTCCACCGCCCACGGCCTCTAATGTTGCGAGGGATGTGGAGGCACGCGAGGACGTGGACACTGGGATGTGGTCAGAGAAGGCGGCACCGTCACCACTTCCCCCGCGGCCGAGATAGGAATGGGAGACATCGGAGGAGAACAACATCAGCAACACCCCGACGGCCACGCTCCACAAGGTACAAGTGAGGGGGTTACTCCGCCCGCGCCCACTCCTCTCACTGACGGGCACGACCGCAACAACGGTGCTTTGTCCGGGGCGAATCGCCGCCCTTTGGCCGCCCCCCACGGGAGCGAATGCAGCGCGTGCGCCTCCCCCGAAATGAGTCAACCAAGTTGCTGTGTCTAACAGAGCCGCTCACCCTCGAGCGCCTTCGCCGCACCAGCCTGCCATCCAGGTGGCGGCCTTGCAACAACGGGGGTGCGGTGCTGCTGCTACTGGCACCATCAGGAGCCGAGCGACGGTGTGATATGCTTCATCATCACCCATACCAAGTATAGCCACGGAAGCCATGGCATGAGCTCAGCTGCTGCTGAGGTTTCCACCAGCGGCCTAGCAAATGGACGAATGGCGTGCCACCTTCCGAAGCCTGCTCAGGTTCATCGAGGCTGGGGGTTCGCAGTGAGCTGGCCCGCCACAACCTCCCCAAGTGACGACAACGGCTCGTGCTGGTGGCCGTATGGAAGGGGCCAACCCCACGATGCAGGCCCCGCCACACCAGCCAGTGCGAGCGCATCAGAATCAAGAACCCGACGACGTCTCGATGGCCTCTTCTGACCCTCAAGCATGTCCAGGCCGACGGCGAGCCCCAGAAGATAGGTGAAGGGGAGATGTGCGCATCATCGTCGAGCGACGCCGCGACGACCACTGCTGGACCGGTGGGCATGATGGCCCCGACGTCGATGAGCCTGCACTCGATATTGGCGGGTGCCTACCTAACGAGGTTGGGTGCCCCGCATTTACCGTGAGCTGCGGCAAGTCCGTTGGCCGTCCGTCCGCACATTCAAGCCAGAGATACCCGAGAAGTACGATGGGAGGCTGAACCCGGCAGAGTTTCTAAGCATCTACACCATTGTTGTTCAGGCTGCCGAAGGAAGATATGAGAAGGTGTTTGCCAACTAATTCCCTTTGGCTCTGAAGTCCAATATGAGGTCTTGGCTGCTGCACCTGCGGAGAACTCCATTTCGTTGTGGGCCGACCTGTGCCATGAGCTCATTGGCGCCTTCACTGGCGGCCATCAATAGCCAGGCCAACCCACTGACTTGCAGCTTCTCCAATAGAAGGAAGGAGAGACCCTCTTTAAGTATTTATAGAGATTCAGCAAGGTCCATAGGAACATCCAAATATCCATCCGGCAGTTGTGATAGCTGCCTTCCAGTCCAATGTGAGCGACCGCCGGACCCGTTCCAAGATTAACGTGCTGTTGCCCAAGACTGTGAAGGAGCTTTAAACCTTGGTGGATAAGTGTGCTCAAATGGAGGAGGTTAGGAAGCTTCCCGGAGAGGAAGATTGCGCCAACATCGATTCAGATGATAATGATGAATCTACCAGTCAGAAGAAGGGCAAGGACCAGAGTAAGAAGCAGAAGGATAAGGCAGTGATGACTATTGAAGGATCGAGTGCACTTAGTACAGGCAAGAAGGCCAAGGCTAAGGTCCCCGGCAAGGAAGCTACCATGTGCGCTGACTGTCGGGAGGCCGCGTCTGCCGAGAAGGATGGGAAAGGTGAGGGGCCGTATCGCAAGATTCATCGGACCAAAAACCACGACCTTCAAGAGTGCTATCAGGTTGAGCAGCTCGTCAGACACAGAGAGCAGAATATGAGAAGCGTGACAAGGAAAATGGTCGGAATATCGCTCGCGGTAAGGGCCGAGGTAGTGAAGTAAACCCCCCTGGCAAACCCTCCCGGAACCAAGAAAACCCGCCAAAGGTCGAGAGAAGAAAGCCTGTGATAATGAGAGTGACAGAGGGGACGAACAGGAAACCGGCGAGCAGGAGATTCAGAAGGCCACTGATGCCTCGTGCATTGACAGGGGTGCATTGTTGCACACCTCTCACCGCCAGCTCAAGCGGTGGGCATGAGAAGTCAATGACATGGAGCCAGCGCCTCAGGCCCGGAAACCACTCAAATGGTCTCGCACGCCCATCATGTTTGACGAAGAGGATCATCCTAACTGTACCATTGCGGTAGGATGTTTGCCATTGTTGGTCTCTCCAAAAATTCGCAACCTCAAGGTCACAAAATTGTTGGTGGATGGCGGGGCTGGGTTGAATCTGATCTCCCCGACAGTCATCACCAAACTTCAGATAGCAGAGGAGGTGTTAAAGGTTACCGACACGTTTCAAGGAGTTAATCCTGGCAGAAGTCATCCTAAGGGAAAGATCACGTTGCCGGGGATGTTTGGGGGATAGGTGAATTACCGAACTGAGAAGATTGTGTTTGATGTGGTTAACCTCCCCGTGCCGTATAATGGGATCCTTGGACACCCAGGCCTGGCTAAATTCATGGCGGCATTTCACTATGCCTACAACACCTTCAAGATGCCTGGGCCTGTGGGAGTCATTACCATCCCATTAGATGAGAAGGATGCTATCATGTGCGTGGACAAGATGTACCGAGACGCAGTCGCGGCAGAGGCACCAGTTCCTACCGAGGAGGACGCTGGCAAGGAGTCCAGGATGTGTACCTATTCGGAGTGCACTGTGCCCGTTGATGACTTGCCGGAGTGTTCCAACAATAAGAGATATAAGGTCACTACGTCCCAAGTGAAGAAGGTCCCGGCAGGGCTGGCTGGCGTTGATGGTACTTTCCCTATCAGCTCCACCCTTGATGACAAATAGGAAAGCGTGCTCATTACGTTCCCGCGGGAGGATATAGATGTGTTTGCCTGGCAACCATCTGATATCCCTGGTATTCCGAGGGAGGTAATCAAGCACCACCTTGTTGTCTGCCCACACGCCCGACCTGTCAAGCAGAAAGTCTAGAAGCAGGCCTTGGAGAGGCAGCAGTTTATTGCGGAAGAGATCAACAAACTTGAAGCAGCTGGTTTGGTCAGAGGGGTGCTACATCCCACATGGTTGGCAAATCTAGTGGTAGTCTGGAAGGCTAACTGGAAATTGAGGCTTTGCATAGATTTCACAGATCTCAACAAAGCTGGCCCGAAGGACCCATTTCCCTTGCCGCGTATCGATCAAATTGTGAATTCCACATGAGGCTCGATTTGCTCTCTTTTCTGGATGCATATTCTGGGTATCACCAAATCTTCATGTCCGAGGAAGATGTAGAGAAGACATCATTCATCACTCCATGCGGTATGTATTGTTCTGTCTGCATGCCATTCGGATTAAAGAATGCCGGGCCACTTTTGCAAGGCAAGTCCAGATTGGTTTCGTGCCACAAATGCACAAAAACATTGGAGCTTATAGGGATAATATTGTGGTCAAGAACAAGGATAGAGCCACCCTTATTCATGATTTGGAGGAGACATTTGCTAATTTTCTCAAGATCAACCTAATGCTCAACCCGGAGAAGTGTGTGTTTGGCGTTCCCTTTGGCAAGATGCTTGGGTCCTTTGTGTCCCATTGGGGGATCGAAGCCAGCCCTGATAAGATTAAAGCTATCGAGCAGATCCAAGCACCAAGGATAGTCAAGGATGTGAGGCGTCTGATAGGGTGCGTTGCCGCGCTAAGCAGATTCATTTCCAAGTCTGCTGAGCGTGCCCTGCCGTTCTTCAAAATTTTGAAGAAGGCAGGCCCCATAAAAGTGGACTCTAGAGGCAGATGCAGCTTTGCAAGAATTGAAGACCTACTTGTCCTTTGTGCCCACCTTGGTTGCTCGCAAACTAGAAGAGTCGTTGTTGCTATACTTAGCGGCAACCAACCAGGTGGTTAGCAAGGCCTTGGTGGCACAGCGAGAAGTGGACAAAGCAGAGAGTGAGCAAGGACCAATAGAGCCAGAGAAGGATCAAGGCAGTAATGAACACGACAACGAGAGCAAACCCAAGGATGCGGCAAGGAAGAAAGTGGTGTAGCGCCCAGTGTACTTCGTCAGCTCCTTACTACACGGGGCTAGATCGAGGTACTCTAGCGTGCAAAAGTTGATCTTTGGTCTCATCATGGCCTCAAGGAAATTGCACCACTACTTCCAAGCCCACGAGATTACGGTTGTCACACGTTTCCTGATGCAAAGGATACTCCGAAGCCCTCAGGCTACTGGCAGAATAGTGGAGTGGGATTTGGAGTTATGCAGTTTTGGTTTGATGTTTGAGAGCACGACAACTATCCAAAGCAGGGCATTGGCAGAGTTTATCGCAGAATGGACGCCAACCCTTGATGAGGAAGTGCCTGAGACAGTTATCCCCTGCAAGGAATCGCCCCAAGAATGGATTATGTATTTCGATGGTGCCTTTTCCCTGCAAGGTGTAGGAGCTAGCATGCTTCTTGTCGCCCCTTCTGGGCACCACTTGAAGTACGCCGTCCAGATGCATTTTTCCCGGGAAGAGGCAACCAATAATACATCAGAGTATGAAGGGCTCGTTGCCAGGCTCGGGATTGCCTTAGAATTGGGAATTAAGAAACTGATCATGCAAGGAGATTCACAGCTCGTGGTGAGACAAGTCAACAAGGATTACCAAAGCCCATTGATGTAGGCATGCGTTGAGGAAGTGATAAGATTGGAGGAATGCTTTGACGGATTGCAAAAAGAGCACGCACCCCTTCCGGAAAACAGCATAGCTGACCATCTGTCAAATTGTGTTGCGTAGAAGGTTCCTGTGGAACTAGGGACTTTTGTTCTCCATCTTACTCAACTCTCCATATCCCCAGCAACAATGGCCCACGAAAGGAGAAAATTGGACTCCGGTAAGCCTCTCCCCGTAGAGTTGTCCACTCTTGGCAGAGACCCTGCCGAAAACAACTCCTCGCCACATGCAGAACCACACCCTCCAGTCGGGCCCATGGTCCCCGTGAACGAGGAATGTGCCCCCGTAGTTTAGGAGGTGCCGCTAGTCCTCGTTGCAAAGCACCAGGATCCCACTTGGGCAAGGCACATAGTCCATTTCCTCCAAACCAGAGAGCTTCCCGGTGACCAAGATGAAGCTGAAAGAGTAGCCCGGAGGGTCAGTATGTATCAATTTGTCCATGACACTCTATACAGAAGGAGGCCCAACGGTGTCAAATTGAAGTGCATCTGTCGGGAAGAAGGAAAGGAAATACTGGCTGAGATACACAAAGGCATGTGCAGCTCCCACATTGGATCAAGGGCACTGGTTGGGAAAGCATTCCGTCAAGGACTCTATTGGCCCACAACCCTCCAAGATGCGGTCGAGCTAGTCACCAAGTGTGAAGCATGCTAGTTCCATTCAAAGAACATCCACCTGCCTGCCCAAGCTCTTCAGACAATCCCTTTATCAAGACCATTTTTGTTCCGGGGGCTGATATCCTCGGCCCTTTCCCTCGACCAATCAGGGGCTTTGAATTCTTGTTCGTTGCTATTGACAAATTTACAAAGTGGCCGGAAGTGACTGCCGTGAGCAAGGTGACTGCTTAGTCAGCTATCAAGTTCTCGAAAGAATTGGTGTGCCGTTTTGGAGTCCCGGCAAGGATCATTACCAACAACGGCACCCAGTTCACAAGTCGTGCCTTCATGCAATATGTTCATGCCCTCGGATGCAAAATCTCATTTGCCTCTATCGCACATCCCAGGAGCAATGGGCAAGCTGAGAGGGAGAACACTGAAGTGATGCGAGGACTCAAGACAAGAACCTTTGATACGCTTAAGAAGCACGATAGTCGGTGGATCGATGAGCTGCCGACAGTTCTCTGGTCCCTCGGAACGACACCAAATCGAGCTACCGGGCAGACTCATTTCTCCCTAGTCTATGGGGCAGAAGTAGTTATCCCCACAGAACTCATTGACGAGTAGCCTCGAGTGCTTTCCTACAATGAAGTAGCGCAAGATCAGCACCCGCGTGATGACGCTGTGCTACTCGAGGAGAACTATCTCTGGGCTGCTATGTGTGCTGCACGCTATCAGCAGGCCCTGCATTGCTATCATAGCCGTAGGGTTCATGCTCGGTGTTTTGAGGAAGGTGTCCTTGTCCTTAGGCGCGTTCAGTTCGCCAAGGGTACAAACAAGTTGACACTAAAGTGGGAAGGCCCTTAAGAGGTAGTACGAGTCACCAGACCTGGCGTAGTCCATCTGGAGACCGGAGATGGCTTTCAATTGCAAAATTGATGGAATATTGAGCATCTCCGCAAGTTCTACCCAGAAGGCGCGGCTGTTGGGCCCTGCCCGGCAGCCACTCTTTTGTACAGGCCTTGCCTCAGTTGCATGTAACCCCTTGTATAAAGCCAGGCGATGACCCTGAGCAACAGACGAATAAATGAAGTGCTGGGGGCCCCCGACCAAGTTACATGCATATAGATAGGATCACATCTTGCATCATTCCCATCTGCATGAAGCTGCAGGTTCCAGCCGTGAACATGGCCTCTACAAGGAGTTGGGAAGATGGACCAACATTGCGATCTCCGGCAAGCCAAACAGATAAGTTCTACCTCTTGTCCATAAGTGTTCTGTAAGCTATAACTTTTGCATGAGAAAACCTCACCACTCTTTGAGACTTAGGTGCGACCGTCCTTGACTCGAATGTTGCTCCGGTCAGGATGGTCGCAGCGGCCTCTGGTAAAAGGAAGTTCGCGGGGGGCTGGTCCCTTTATTTTTTTCCCGGTAGGCACAGTTCTCTGGCAAACAAAAGGGTGCCGACAGGGTAGCCTGCCGGGGAAAACTCGTTTATTTACAGTAAGGAGGCATCCCAGCTCTGCATGGACATATACATGCACGGGTTCCCGACACGGTTCATCTTTTTCATAATATGCTGATAATACAAGTACAAGCATTACGGAACACAAACATGGACTCGAGAGATTACATTATTTGAATTAAAATTTGGAAAGTGCCTACAGATTTAAGATTAAAAAAAGATAAGTGCCCTGTAATGTCCTTTCTTGTCCCTCTCCTCTTAGGCACGACCATCGAAGGCGAGGAGGGCAAAAGGAGCGCCTGGGCAGAAGCCCAACCCGCCATCATCGGGCTCCAGGAGAGGTTGCCCGGCAGGAGCGGGAGAGCACCGGGGAACATGTCGATGGAGAGCATGGTGGAGGCGACCCGTCGACCATAGCCACCAGGGCTAGCAGGACGCGGTAGGGCTAACGGAGTCGCAGCCCAAGAGGAAGCCTAACGGGGTCCAGCCGGAGGACTGCTGGAGGAGCCAGGGAGCACCATCCCCACCTCTGCATCCAACTCCCCGGAAAATTGCATTGCTGGGAAGGAGATGCAGATGCAGATGATGGTGCTGCCGCCTGAGGAAGATGGTGCGGGCGGCGCTCAGTCGGAGTCAAAGGCGTCGCCCTCCCGCCCGCTACCATCATCATCACCGTCTGTGTCCTCCTCGTCGCTTTTACTCGAGGAGGATCTTTCATCATCGGTTGAGCTCACCACGCAGCACCCTAAGCGACCTCCCGAGCGCCCGAAGATCTTGACGAAGAGCAGGCCACTCTCCATTAATTTGAACTTCAGAACATGCCCCTCTGAGAAGCCGTGCCGCGAGCAAAAGTCTTCCAACCACGGTGGAGGTACATCACGTGAGGGGTAGGGAAGTCGATGTCAATCCACAACCGCATTCCCACAACCCCTCATATGCAACCTCAGAGCATGTGGTTGTTCAAGCTCCATTTCCCATGCAAAGGGAGTTGGGAGGCGAAGATGACCGAACAGAGGTTTGTACAGCCTGATGATGAACTCTCGAGGTTGGTCCCCCACATGGCCTTCCATTGGGGGTGCAACCAAGGCGACACCCCGCCCTCCTCTTCCTCGAGCGCCATGACGACCTCGGCCTTGCCGCCTCCCTCCCCCCTCATGGCGGGCTCCGCCACCATAGGATCCAGAGGAGGAGGGATACGCTGTCGAGTATAAGCCCTCGTCGCCGCTGCTAGGATGTCGTCATGCCCTTGCCCTCTCACCATCACTAAAAGGGAAGGGTTGTGGAGGGGAAGAAAAAGAAGCGTGTAGGGAGAAGCACTGCCCCTGCCCCTTTTTATAGGAGGATGATGTAGGGGACTTGATTCTCACACGGGAAATGGCCGCCCCGCTCCTCCAATACGGCCTCTCTTCACCTTTTGTGGCTCTAAGAATCAAGGCCGACCCTCTGCTCCAACCATTGGCGTCTGGTTTTCGGCCATGGCACTCATCCTAGCGCCCTCCACATCGACCACCTACCAAGCCCAATGCACGAAGAACACATGGCAGGTGTGTGCGAAATAGGAGGCAAGTGGGATGTCAGTTTCCTCCCCGTGATTGGGGGCATGGGCAATCCGCAAGCCACGACCAAAGTTTTTCCACAGCGTTGCATGCGACGTGCGGAAAGATTGGAAACTGACCCAAGGTCAAGATTAATGACAGAGAAAAAGAAGACCTCAAGAGGCCAGCCTCTTCAGCACCCCCGCCCGTGCACTTATTGGGCCCTACCCCGACAACACTCGGCAGCGCGTTGGGGGCAGGCCCGGGGGCTTCTGTCGGTGCAACACACCCTGGGTCTGTTGCCCAGACTGTGCACATGCACGGGAACAGGACTAAGGCACCAACCCAAGTGCTTTGACGGACCAACATGCAAACCAAGAGGACAAGGGTCAAGCCGGAGAAGCCAGATACCACCAGAAGTAGAGCCTTCCTTACCGGGCAGATGATCGCCCCGGAAGAAGACGCCCAAGACGTCCCGGCTCGGCTTGCCGGGGCTCTGGAGGGCAAAACCACCTCACCCAACTACTCCACCCTGACCCGCGTCATCAATTAGTCCGGTGTCACAGCCGCAAAGTGAATAAGTGGCAGCCATTCACCACATGGCAGCCTTTTGCCACATGGCAGCCTTTCTCTATAGAAGATACCCAATAATGACACCCGTCCTGTGACGTGTCAAGCAAACAGGTATGAAGCTAGCAAAATAGACCGTCAAGGCTTGCCGGGCAACCAACAACGTGACGTTAAGCGATGCATTGAATGCACCCTGTCAGCCTACAGAGTTAGGTATGATAGCACTATCTGCTATCTTATTAGTGCATAATGACTACTTTCCATTATGGTAACCCCTTAATCTATAAAAGAAGGCTCCTGGCAACCGTACAAATGGTTAGAAGGTTGGATAACAAACACGCCCATGCGCACGTAGCCACTGCCGCCCCTGCCGGGCAAGTGTACTACGCTCCACCACCGCTCTTCCACCATCAATCCACCAAAGTAGGAATAGGGTTTTATGCCTCACGGCAGCCTGAACCTGGGTAAAATTGCCTGCATGATCTCTGTTGTGCTGCCCCATGCTCGTCTGCTCTTTGTGCAACGTGACATCCCCCTACCGAACCAGCAAGGGGCCCTGTGGTTCCATAGGTGGCCGTGGTTTCCCACAACACTGTTGTAACTATAATTTTTCCCTAGTCATATGTACTTACAAAAACATTTCAGGATGAAGTGACATCAACACAAAGATCTGCGAGCAGTGCAGAATGGCCGTTACCAAATGATTATGGATTGGAATTGGAATGTGCCAATGTTCTCGAGCATCAGCTAGAGGTGGCTAGAGAACGTGTACATGATTTTCAATATGCAACCGACAAGTTGAGATTGGAGTTGCAGGTATTAGATGTAGGAGTCAAAAAATGAAACAAGACACTTAGGTAACCACGAAGGAATTGGAGATTTTGCAGACTGAAATTAGTGCTATCTGAATCCGTCCTATTTTCTAAATAGATTATAGTTCAAATGGTAAGTTATATTGATGCGTGTCCATGATGTATGAGCTTTATTTCCCAATGTATGTAATTTGATGTTTGTGTACGCTTTATTATCACTGGTGTCGAACTATAATGCCTAGTGGGTATAATCTACTATAATTACTTTATTGTATAGTGTAGGATTATTCTTCGTTTCTATTCCTTAGTCTCTTTATTGTATATTGTAGGTTTTTTAGAGGCGATAGTATAGAGTAGGATAATTCTTCGTATATGCCATACCGTTGAAACAGGGGTCGACACGCCCAAACATTACCTAGACGCCATCCAAACGAACAAACATGTGTAGTTAAAGCGGGCCTTAATTTGGCTGGTCAAATTAATATTTAGTGGATCCCAAACAATTTGGGCCACTGTAACAATGGCTCTTAGCAGGCCGTTAACAGGCCGAAAGCTCGATAGGGCCGTATAAATGGAAATGGCCCGCTGGCCTCTAGCAGGCCGAAATAAATGTCAATTTTTTCCTGGCCCTTTTACTTTACGAGCCAGTAAGAGGCCGAAAGTGTTTTGGGCCAGAAGAGGCCCAATTTGCAAACTAGGCTTTTAACAGGCCGAAAGTCGCGTGCTGAAATTGTGCCCTACAGAACGTAGGCCGCTAATGGACCCAAAATTCGGTTGCACCGTCACAGGCCCAATTGTTGCGCGGGCCATTAATAGGCCGAAAGAAAAAATGGGCTAGGAATTGGCCCATTTACCGAATGGGCCGAGGAAATGCAACAGACGTACCGGGACGTTAACGTGCTAGAACTGACGATGGGCTGCTAACAGGCCGAAAGAAGGTCGGGCTGCAATTGGGCCCCAAGACTTAGCGGGCCGTTAATGGGCTAGAACTTACGATGGGCCGGAAATTGACAAATCTAGAATGGGCCTTTGAAGGGCCGATTCTATGTAACTTGTGTGGGTCGTGATTGTCAATGGGCCTGACTCAAGTAGGCTGCTAATGGGTTGGCCCGCTTATTTTGATAGGCCCGGTCTTTTAACCTAAACGGGCCACTGTTGGGCTGAGCCACGTGTCGATGTACCATACTAAGGCGAATCCGAATTTTACACGTGGAAAATCTGCATTGGTTTGGGTGGTTAATAGGTTATCGGATCAAAACCGGAACCCAATAGCTTAATGGCGACCCATTGCGATGGATGCCACGTGTCGGTTACCCTTGACAAAAGCACTTCGATGACACGCCATTTATCGTCATGGAAGTTGACACTTCCATGATGATAATTTTGGTATTGTCATAGAACACTTCTATGACAACACATGTATGACTATCTTGATTCTGTCATAAAATCGTCATGGATGTACATTCATGACAGAAAATGTGACATACTATGACAACCACGTATCATCATGAAAGTGTATTTTTTTGTAGTGAAAACTAACTCGATTACATGATGAATCTCATCCAACTCATCACCGACCAGCGAGCCTACAAAGGAATTACTCCCTCCTGGTGGGGATCATCATGGAATTGGTGATGAAGGAGGGTGGGTGATGATGAAGATCGAAGGTTCCCCTCTCCGGAGCCCAAAACAGACTCTAGATCTGGCCTCCTGATGAAGAACAGGAGGTGGCTGTAATGCCCCGAGACCGATGTGCCAGGTGTCTTCCAGTTTTTCGCTGTTGTTGCTTTGTCATTTGCTTGCGTGTCGCATCTTGTCATGTCATCATGTGCATTGCATCATCATGTTTTCGAAACTTGCATTCGCCCGGGTTCTCCTAGTTCCTTCCGTTGTCCGTTCTGAGCCCAGACACACTCGCACGCGCCCGCGGCATGTCCCGGACCCGACCCGGATAGTCATCACCGTTGGGTCCGGAACATCCCCAAACATCTGCAAAATATCATCGTTTTATTTATTGGACTCCTTAGCATATTTATTCTCGTCCGTCGGATTTCGATCCGATGATCCAAATCCCTCTCCTTTCACCTACATGCTATATAAATCGACTTAACCCTAAAATCTAGGGACCTTGTCCCATCAGTCCCATCCATCCCGCCGCCGCCACTCTCGTCCTCGGATTCCTCACCGATCCTATCCTTGAATCACCCCGATCCAAACCACCAGCCTCCACCGAAACCTCAACCCCAACCACCGCAGGAGCTCGCTCCTCGTCGCAGGGCCAACAGCCAGCTTCTGCCCGAGCCTCGCGTGGGCCTCCACCTCCTCTTGTTGTTCTTCCTCGAGCACCCTGCCACCGGCGACCACGAGTTAAGCACCCGCGCCCCCGTCCCCTTCCTCCGTTTCTCTCTCTTGTTCATCCCTATCTCTCACCACTCCATCTCTCTGGTTTCTGAACAGGAGGAGCCCCATCCTCGCCATGGAATTGACCACCTACGCCAAAGCTCGACGCCATGGTCTTCTCCGTCGCCGTCCAGCCAACACGTCGAGCCTCACCTCCTTTCGACGCCCTCCGCCAGCCAGGCGAGCCCCTATTGCATTCTTCTCCTTCTCCCTTTGCTCCCTCCTCTCGCACTCATCTCTCTCTCTCATTCTGGACAGGAAGGCAACCATGGCTGCCCGTCCATGGAGATGAGTCGTGCCACCCCGGTCACCTGTCACCTCGGGTCGCCTCTGCTTCGTCCTCGCCGCCCGCTCGTGCTCCGGTGAGCCCTGCCGCTGCTCTCCTTCCCTTGTGTTCTCTTTTTCCTGCTGCATCCCCTCTAAATTCTTCCCGTGCCATGGCCTTGCAGCTCATGCCGCCGCCCTGCTCCGTTCGTCGCTGTCTCCGTTAGATCTAGCACAGCCCCGACGCGCCCTCCTTCTCCTCGCCTCGAGCATCAGTGCTCCAAGGCCGGTCTTTTGCTGTTCGTCCTCGCCGGCAGCCGCGCCGCTCGATCCGCCTCACCGACGGCAGCACCAGTAGGTCCCCGCCGTGGATGCCAGAGCGCCCGTGCGCCGCATGCCCGAACCCCTGTCTTGCTCCGCCTCGCATGGCTGGTGACCGGCAGATGAGCACCTCCGCCTCCGCTTATTTTCTCCTTCCTCCATCTGTTGTTTCTCCCTCTCACGTAGTTCTCTCCCTCTCTCTGAACCTTCACAGGAGCCATGGCCGAAGCTTCAAGCGCTGCCCGCCTTGTCTCCATCCGACGCCACCACATCTCTGACCAGACCCGTCGAGTCCCGGCCATCTCCGCCGTTCTCAGTCCTCCCCGCCACCCAAGACCCTCGCCGGAGTCGCGCCCAAGTCCCTCAGCTCCGCCACCTCGTCCAAGTCCCGCCTCCCCAAGTCCCTGCATCGCGCCGCTGTTCCCCTGCTGCTGTTTCTATTCTTCAGAAACGAGCAGCAGCAACTCGAGCCGCTCGCCCCTCTGCTTCGCACGTGTGGGCCGCATCCCGCGCCAAGCCCAGCCAGCCGGCCTGCCTTGCCTCTTCACCGCCCGGGCCGAGGCCCATGGTGAGGCCACCCCCAGCGCCTCTTTTCCCTTCTGTTGGGCTAGCAGATTCGGCCCGCATGTGTTTTTTTCCTATTCTGGACGTTTTGTCTATTATCCAGATACTCCATATTTGCAGAAAAGTCACTCTAGATCATGCATCTAATAACTCACAAATGGTGCATCGGATTAAAATGATTTTAATATGTAAAATGCTTAGAATTTTGTCTAGTTTCATAATAGGCTGCTGTCATCCTTGTTTGAACTGTGTAACTTGATGTTTGTTATAATTTTGCATAAATGCCGTGTTAAAATGATTTATTTCATAACTAAATAACCGTAGCTCGGTTTTAAATAATCTTTATTTGTAAATGGGGTAGAAAAATGCCTAGTTTAACATGGTGTACTTGTTTTGCATGTTAAACAACTCTAAAATATGGTTTAGGGAAGAACATGACCTAACCTAATATATGCACATGAGGAGATTCCGGATTTGTTGTTCGTTGCTTCCGGCCTCATTTAACCTTGACTAGATGTGTAGTTTCTTAATGCTTCATCTCTTGCCATGCTAACAACATTTAATATTGTTGAGTACCTAAACGAGAGAGAACTAAATAATTCATGTGGTGTTTCGTCAATATGCAACTCGTTGCATATTGAGCTTCACTTAATTTGTAGTGTTGTTTGTTGCACTTTGCCATGCCATGCTTCATTAAACCGGAAATGCATCATACTTGGTTGTGCATCATGCCATGTTCATGTCGTGGTTGTTTACTATGTTGTTTGCTTCTTTCCGGTGTTGCTTCTTCGGGTTGGTTCCGATAACGTCGTGTTGTGAGGATTCGTTCGACTTCGTCCGTTTGTCTTCTTCATGGACTCGTTCTTCTTCCTTGCGGGATTTCAGGCAGGATGACCAGACTCTCGAAATCACTTCTATCTTTGCTTGCTTAGTTGCTCGCTCTTTTGCTATGCCTATGCTGCGATACCTACCACTTGCTTATCATGCCTCCCAAATTGTTGAACCAAGCCTCTAACCCACCTTGTCCTAGCAAACCGTTGTTTGGCTATGTTACCGCTTTGCTCAGCCCCTCTTATAGCGTTGTTAGTTGCAGGTGAAGATTGAAGTTTGTTCCTTGTTGGAACATGGAGATGTTGTTCCTTTTTGGAACATGTTTACTTGTTGGGATATCACAATATATCTTATTTAATTAATGCATCTATATACTTGGTAAAGGGTGGAAGGCTCGGCCTTATGCCTGGTGTTTTGTTACACTCTTGCCGCCCTAGTTTCCGTCATATCGGTGTTATGTTCCCGGATTTTTGTGTTCCTTACGCGGTTGGGTTATAATGGGAACCCCTTGAAAGTTCGCTTTGAATAAAACTCCTCCAGCAAGGCCCAACCTTGGTTTTACCATTCACCACCTAGCCTTTTTCCCTTGGGTTAGGCTAGCCCAAGGGTCATCTTTATTTTAAACCCCCCGGGCCAGTGCTTGTCTAAGTGTTGGTCCGAAATAGAGCCACTTGCGGCGCCACCTCGAGGAAACTTGAGGGCTGGTTTTAGCTGTACGTAGTGTTCATCCGGTGTTGCCTTGAGAACGAGATATGTGCAGCTCCTATCAGGATGTCAACGTATCGGGCGGTCTTGCTGGACTTGTTTTACCATTGTCGAGGATGTCTTGAAGAACCGGGATACCGAGTCTGATCGGAATGTGTCGGGAGGAGGTCTATTCCTTCGTTGACCGTGAGAGCTTGTCATGGGCTAAGTTGGGACACCCCTGCAGGGTTTTGAACTTTACAAAGCCGTGCCCACGGTTATGGGCAGATGGGAATTTGTTAATGTCCAATTGTAGATAACTTGAAACTTAACTTAATTAAAATGAAACAACTGCGTGTGTAACCGTGATGGTCTCTTTCCGGCGGAGTCCGGGAAGTGAACACGGTGTTGGAGTTATGCTTGACGTAGGTTGTTCTAGGATCACTTCTTGATCATACTTTTATCGACCATGCTTTGCCTTCTCTTCTCGCTCTCTTTTGCGAACAGGTTAGCCACCAGATATGCTAGTCGCTTGCTGCAGCTCCACCTCATACCTTTTACCTTACCCATAAGCTTAAATAGTCTTGATCGCGAGGGTGCGAGATTGCTGAGTCCCGTTGGCTCACAGATACTTCCAAAACCAGCTTGCAGGTGCCGATGAGTCCGTGTAGACGACGCAACCAAGCTCAAGGAGGAGCTCAATGAAGATCTTGTCCTTCGTGTTGTTTCGTTCTAGTTGATCAGTAGTGGAGCCCGGTCGGGACGATCGGGGATCTGTGTAGCATTTGGGGTAGTCTTGTTTTATTTTGGTTCCGTAGTCGGACCTTGATTGTATTTGGATGATGTAATGCTTTATTCATGTATTGTGTGAAGTGGCGGTTGTAAGCCAACTATGTATCTCTTTCCCTTATGTGTTACATGGGTTGTGTGAAGATTACCTCACTTGCGACATTGCTTTCAATGCGGTTATGCCTCTAAGTCGTGTTTCGACACGTGGGAGATATAGCCGCATCGAGGGCATTACAAGTTGGTAATCAGAGCCTTCCCCGACCTTAGGAGCCCCCCTGCTTGATCGAATTAGCTGATGTTGTTGAGTCTAGAAAAATGTTTTGAGTCATTTAGGAATTATATATCGGAGAGTTTAGGAATTCTTTTTACTTGCTAGTCTCCTCATCGCTCTGGTAAGGCATCTTGACGTAGAGTTTTGACTCTTCTCTTCTCAAATTTCACTAAAAAAAATTAGGATCACGCGGGTATCTTGGAATCGTTCCGATGGTTTTGTGACGAGAACATTGTCTTGGTGCCTCCTGTCAGGGGTTTTGTGGCAGTGTCCCGGGGAGTTGAGCTCCGAGGTGTTGTCGTCACAATTTTATCGTTGCAGTTCTGGAATACCTGAGTTTAGTTTCGCCGACATCGAAAATCTCTTTTATGCAGTTGTTGGTGAGATAACCTCGACGCCACCCAGTACTGGGGCGGGAGTTCGGGAGTATCGCCTTAACTTGTATAACGGATGTTTTTCGAAGGATGAGGTAGATGGTTTCCGAAGTTTTTCTCGGTTATGTGTTGAAGGATGGATATAGCTGGATGTAGGATTTGCTAGATTTGGGTGAGATATTATGCTTCCCCTGTATCCCCAACACCTGATTGCATAACCGGAAAGGTTCGGGAGTTTCATAGGTGGGAATTCAAGTATCTCGTAGGATATCTTTCCCACAGATGTATGATATGAAATTGGGGTTCGACGTCTAGTGGTCCGCCTATTCACGGTCGGTTTTACAGTGGTCTCGTTGTGTCTTAAAGAGTCCTTGGCTATGCCGACTCGGGGACGCTTCGTATGTCATGTGCACTGCCTTGTACATGATGGTGCTGTACGATCGAGCCCGTGTAGGACCCACCACGAAAACTTCAGACGAAATCTCTATCATATGTTTGTTCCGGCTTATTCTGCAAGCCAATCCTTGTTTTGTTTTGAGTTGTGGTATTCGAGTTGCTTCAAACTCAAATGTTGATTCCATACCTTCCCCAAATGGTGTTCTCATACTCCAATGTGAATACCAATCCTTCTTGATCATCAAGAGTGTCATGTCAATCATTTTCACCCGGCATGTTTTTTTTCTCTTCAAGTGGATCCGATCTTTTCAATATCCGCAAGATTCAATCTCAGCTTTCTCAACGGTGTTTGTTTCATCCATCCCAAGTTGCCTTAGTTTTTCCCGCCCTCCCTCCCTTGTTTTCTTCGAGGACTCGGAATTCTTAATCAAGTATCCTTTTATTCATATGAAGTCTCTCCATTCTTTTCCGGCAATGTTCTTATCCGGTGATTCTTAGGAAGATGCTAACGGAGCATCTAGTTCATCATTCTTTGTTCTCTTTTATCTGATGAATTCAAATCAAGCTTTGGTGTTGATCGTATCGTTTTTTTCCTCGTTTCAAATACCTTCTCATGCCGGTGCACCTCATATTCATTCACTTCTCGCTATTTAATTGTTCCGGAGTGCCCAAGATATCTCGAAGATTCTTGTTTTCCATTCTGCATTCATTCAAGATCTTCGAGGTTGTTATCTCACTCAAGTCATTTAATTCAACCGGTGCAATCTCTCTTTTCAAGTAATCGTTCAATGGTGTTTTCTTTTGAGTGGGCCCTAACCCACAGGTCTTTTCCCAGGATCTTACCTGACTCTTCTTATTTTCCCGGAGCTATCCCCAAATTCTTTTCCAAGTTTGACGTAAGAATGAGTTATCATCATTCAAATGCCTTTCTCCAAGATCGGTTAAATTATTTTCATCGTTGGCTCAACCTCTCCTTTTTTAATCATCCCAGAGTGTCTCAATAATTCTTGGTGGTGTTTTTCGTCGTCATTTGAAGACCGAACAAGAGTTTTACCTCCATATCTTATCCGTTCTCTTAGAGATTCGTGGTTCTAATTCGAGGCCATCCTCTCATAATTGTTTTGGTGGTGAGAATTCTTTTCACCTATCCAGAGCGATTCAAGAGTCTTCTCAGTTTGTTATCCAGAGTCTATCAATTCAGGTTTATTTATCCTCAGCTGTCAGTTATCATTCTCTAATCTTACCGGTGCATGATTCAAGTTTTCTCTAATCAGCTCGTGATCTCTTCGTTCTCATGGATCTAAATTCCCTCAAGCACCTTCGTGCATTTGATAATTCTTACCGGTGTTTCTTTATTTTTCTTCTTCGTTCATTTTCAATTCTTACGGTGGTTCTTCAAGAGTTCCTGTTCCTTCTTTTATCACATCAATTTATTTGTTGTTTCAATCCTACCGGTGGTGTATTGAAGACCTTCTCAAGTTTGATTTATACCTCTCTTAATCCTTTCCATGAGAATAAGTAGTATGCCAAATCCGTTGCTTGTCATCAATTAAATTGTTGAAGGATACACATAACGTAATTCTTATTCTTGCTCATCCAAGTGATTAATTCCTTATTCTGGAGGTTCATTAAAATTCTTGATCTCAATTATTCATCTTTTCTTTTACCGGAGTTCCAAGCTCTCTCTACTATATCGTCACGAAGATCCATCTAATCATTGCAAGGCTTCAATCTTATTCTTTTCATCATTTAATTATTTTGGATCATTCTTTTAGTACCGGAGTTCTTCATGGAGGTTCTACATGATGGTTCATCAAGGATTTAATTCCTTCTCGAAGTGTTCATCAACATTCATTTCTAGTGAGCTCAAGTATTCTTCATCTTGCAATCCGGAGTGCAATTCTTTCTTCCATATCATTGAAGGTGGTATTACGTCAGTCTTGATAATGTGAGTTCATGTTTCATGATTCACATGTTGTTAAGAATGAGGTATTTTAAATCCATCAATCTCTTTGTTGGAGTTATCTTGGGCTATAGTTCACCTAAAGCATTCCCTAAGGTTTGTTGCTATTTATGGTGCTCATAAATGACCCAAGTTCTTCATTTATTCTCCCGGTGAAATAGTTTCTCGCCTCCTTATTTTTATCAATTCAAATCCATTGTTTTCGTTAGTGGCAGGTTGTCACCTCATAATTTGAGATGCATTCTATAAGACCATATCAAGCTTATCTTTTCGTTGTTGTGTTTCCAACAACTCCGTTTGACCCTACTCCTAAGGATACCTTTTCAAGTTCTTTTGTGGTAGAAGTTGGCATTTTCTTCTCCATTCTTTTATTTCAATTATCTATATTCTATTCTTTCATTCCGGAGGCATTGTGTTGTTGCTCTTTTCAACCAATCATCTCCTTTTGTCAAAGATCATGTTTTTTTCATGCCTATCCATTTAACCGGAGTGTCGTGTCCTCTGCTCTAGTTCTTTTCACCGTATCAAGTCTTGCATAACTTCTTAACCGGAGTGCTTTCAATATATATCTTGCCCTTCAACCTCAAGGTTTTTCGCAATGTTCTTTGTCCCTCCTTGCTAACGAAGTGTTTTCGACTTTGTTCACCTTCGTTGTGTTCTTTTCTTGAATTTGTTCAACCTCGCAAGGTTCTCTGGTTTCACTCGTTTGTCAAAGAAGCAATTTAGTTTTACCTCTTCTCTCCTCTTCCGTTTCCCTCCAGTGCCATTCTAGATCTCGGGACGAGATCCTCTCGTAGTGGTGGAGTGTTGTAACGCCCCGAGACCGATGTGCCAGGTGTCTTCCAGTTTCTCGCTGTTGTTGCTTTGTCATTTGCTTGCGTGTCGCATCTTGTCATGTCATCATGTGCATTGCATCATCATGTTTTTGAAACTTGCATTCGCCCGGGTTCTCCCAGTTCCTTCCGTTGTCCGTTCTGAGCCCAGACACACTCGCATGCGCCCGCGGCATGTCCCGGACCCGACCCGGATAGTCGTCACCGTTCGGTCCGGAACATCCCCAAACATCTACAAAATATCATCGTTTTATTTATTGGACTCCTTAGCATATTTATTCTCGTCCGTTGGATTTCGATCCAATGATCCAAATCCCTCTCCTTTCACCTACATGCTGTATAAACCGACCTAACCCTAAAATCTAGGGACCTTGTCCCATCAGTCCCATCCATCCCGCCGCCGCCACTCTCGTCCTCGGATTCCTCACCGAACCTATCCTTGAATCCCTCCCGATCCAAACCACCAGCCTCCACCGAAACCTCAACCCCAACCACCGCAGGAGCTCGCTCCTTGTCGCAGGGCCAACAGCCAGCTTCTGCCTGAGCCTCGCATGGGCCTCCACCTCCTCTTGTGGTTCCTCCTCGAGCACCCTGCCACCGGCGACCACGATTTAAGCACCCGCGCCCCCGTCCCCTTCCTCCGTTTCTCTCTCTTGTTCATCCCTGTCTCTCACCACTCCATCTCTCTGGTTTCCGAACAGGAGGAGCCCCGTCCTCGCCACGGAATTAACCACCTACGCCGAAGCTCGACGCCATGGTCTTCTCCGTCGCCGTCCAGCCAACACGTCGACCCTCACCTCCTTCTAACGCCCTCCGCCAGCCAGGCGAGCCCCTATTGCACGCTTCTCCTTCTCCGTTTGCTCCCTCCTCTCGCACTCGTCTCTCTCTCTCTCTCATTCTGGACAGGAAGGCAACCATGGCTGCCCGTCCATGGAGATGACCGTGCCGCCCTGGTCACCTGTCACCTCGGGTCGCCTCTGCTTCGTCCTTGCCGCCCGCTCGTGCTCCGTTGAGCCCTGCCGCTGCTCTCCTTCCCTTGTGTTCTCTTTTTCCTGCTGCATCTCCTCTAAATTCCTCCTGTGCCATGGCCTTGCAGCTCATGCCGCCGCCCTGCTCCGTTCGTCGCTGTCTCCGTCAGATCCAGCACAGCCCCGACGCACCCTCCTTCTCCTCGCCTCGTGCACCAGCGCTCCAAGGCTGGTCTTCTGCTGTTCGTCCTCGCCGGCAGCCGCGCCGCTCGATCCGCCTCACCGACGGCAGCACCAGCAGGTCCCCGCCATGGATGCCAGGAGCGCTCGTGCGCCGCATGCCCGAACCCCTGTCTTGCTCCGCCTCGCGTGGCCGGTGACCGGCAGATGAGCACCTCCGCCTCCCCTTATTTTCTCCTTCCTACATCTGTTGTTTGTCCCTCTCACGTAGTTCTCTCCCACTCTCTGAACCTTCACAGGAGCCATGGCCGAAGCTTCAAGCGCTGCCCGCCTTGTCTCCATCCGACGCCACCACATCTCTGGCAAGACCCGTCGAGTCCCAGCCATCTCCGCCGTTCTCGGTCCTCCCTGCCACCCAAGACCCTCGCCGGAGTCGCGCCCAAGTCCCTCGGCTCCGCCACCTCGTCCAAGTCCCGCGTCGCCAAGTCCCTGCATCGCGCCGCTGTTCCCCTGCTCTTGTTTCTGTTCTTCAGAAACGAGCAGCAGCAACTCGAGCCGCTCGCCCCTCTACTTCGCACGCGTGGGCCGCATCCCGCGCCAAGCCCAGCCAGCCAGCCTGCCTTGCCTCTTCACCGATCGGGCCGAGGCCCATGGTGAGGCCACCCCCAGCGCCTCTTTTCCCTTCTGTTGGGCTAGCAGATTCAGCCCGCATGTGTTTTTTTTCCTGTTCTGGACGTTTTGTCTATTATCCAGATACTGCATATTTGCAGAAAAGTCCCTCTAGATCATGCATCTAATAACTCACAAATGGTGCATAAGATTAAAATGATTTCAATATGTAAAATGCTTAGAATTTTGTCTAGTTTCATAATAGGCTGCTGTCATCCCTGTTTGAACTGTGTAACTTGATGTTTGTTATAATTTTGCATAAATGTCGTGTTAAAATGATTTATTTCACAACTAAATAACCGTAGCTCGGTTTTAAATAATCTTTATATGTAAATGGGGTAGAAAAATGCCTAGTTTAACATGGTGTACTTGTTTTGCAAGTTAAACAACTCTAAAATATGGTTTAGGGCAGAACAGGACCTAACCTAATATATGCACATGAGGAGATTCCGGATTTGTTGTTCGTTGCTTCCGGCCTCATTTAACCTTGACTAGATGTGTAGTTTCTTTATGCTTCATCTCTTGCCATGCTAACAACATTTAATATTGTTGAGTACCTAAACGAGATAGAACTAAATAATTCATGTGGTGTTTCGTCAATATGCAACTTGTTGCATATTGAGCTCCACTTAATTTGTAGTGTTGTTTGTTGCACTTTGCCATGCCATGCTTCATTAAACCGGACATGCATCATACTTGGTTGTGCATCATGCCATGTTCATGTCGTGGTTGTTTACTATGTTGTTTGCTTCTTTCCGGTGTTGCTTCTTCGGGTTGGTTCCGATAACGTCGTGTTGTGAGGATTCGTTCGACTTCGTCCGTTTGTCTTCTTCATGCACTCGTTCTTCTTCCTTGCGGGATTTCAGGCAAGATGACCATACTCTCGAAATCACTTCTATCTTTGCTTGCTTAGTTGCTCGCTCTTTTGCTATGCCTATGCTGCGATACCTACCACTTGCTTATCATGCCTCCCAAATTGTTGAACCAAGCCTCTAACCCACCTTGTCCTAGCAAACCGTTGTTTGGCTATGTTACCGCTTTGCTCAGCCCCTCTTATAGCATTGTTAGTTGCAGGTGAAGATTGAAGTTTGTTCCTTGTTGGAACATGGAGATGTTGTTCCTTTTTGGAACATGTTTACTTGTTGGGATATCATAATATATCTTATTTAATTAATGCATCTATATACTTGGTAAAGGGTGGAAGGCTCGGCCTTATGTCTGGTGTTTTGTTCCACTCTTGCTGCCCTAGTTTCCGTCATATCGGTGTTATGTTCCCGGATTTTTGTGTTCCTTACGCGGTTGGGTTATAATGGGAACCCCTTGAAAGTTCACTTTGAGTAAAACTCCTCCAACAAGGCCCAACCTTGGTTTTACCATTCGCCACCTAGCCTTTTTCCCTTGGGTTAGGCCAGCCCAAGGGTCATCTTTATTTTAAACCCCCCGGGCCAGTGCTTGTCTAAGTGTTGGTCCGAAATAGAGCCACTTGCGGCGCCACCTCGAGGAAACTTGAGGGCTGGTTTTAGCAGTACGTAGTGTTCATCCGGTGTTGCCCTGAGAACGAGATATGTGCAGTTCCTATCAGGATGTCGGCGCATCGGGCGGTCTTGCTGGACTTGTTTTACCATTGTCGAGGATGTCTTGAAGAACCGGGATACCGAGTCTGATCGGAATGTCTCGGGAGGAGGTCTATTCCTTCGTTGACCGTGAGAGCTTGTCATGGGCTAAGGTGGGACACCCCTGCAGGGTTTTGAACTTTCGAAAGCCGTGCCCGCGGTTATGGGCAGATGGGAATTTGTTAATGTCCAGTTGTAGATAACTTGAACCTTAACTTAATTAAAATGAATCAACTGCGTGTGTAACCGTGATGGTCTCTTTCCGGCGGAGTCCGGGAAGTGAACACGGTGTTGGAGTTATGCTTGACGTAGGTTGTTCTAGGATCACTTCTTGATCATACTTTTATCGACCATGCTTTGCCTTCTCTTCTCGCTCTCTTTTGCGAACAGGTTAGCCACCAGATATGCTAGTCGCTTGCTGTAGCTCCACCTCATACCTTTTACCTTACCCATAAGCTTAAATAGTCTTGATCGCGAGGGTGCGAGATTGCTGAGTCCCCGTGGTTCACAGATACTTCCGAAACCAGCTTGCAGGTGCCGATGAGTCCGTGAAGACGACGCAACCAAGCTCAAGGAGGAGCTCGATGAAGATCTTGTCCTTCGTGTTGTTTCGTTCTAGTTGATCAGTAGTGGAGCCCAGTCGGGACGATCGGGGATCTGTGTAGCATTTGGGGTAGTCTTCTTTTATTTTGGTTCCGTAGTTGGACCTTGATTGTATTTGGATGATGTAATGCTTTATTCATGTATTGTGTGAAGTGGCGGTTGTAAGCCAACTATGTATCTCTTTCCCTTATGTGTTACATGGGTTGTGTGAAGATTACCTCACTTGCGACATTGCTTTCAATGCGGTTATGCCTCTAAGTTGTGCTTCGACACGTGGGAGATATAGCCGCATCGAGGGCGTTACAGTGGCGGTGGCTCTGTGTCGTGAAACGGGATAATTCTTGCTCCCTGATTTTTTCTAAAAAAAGGTATTTATGGACTTGGAATGAGGGTCTATGTGGCCACCAGGAGGGAACAACCCACCTGGGCGCGCCTATGGCGGGGCTCCCTGGCGGGTTGTGCTCACCCAGGGGCTCCCCTCCGGTGGTTTTTGGCTCCTATATTTTTCTTTTAATTTGAAATAATTCTCCAAAAAGATTCGTTCCAATCCGAGAACTTTTATTTCTGCAAAACAACACCATGGTAGTTCTGTTGAAAACAACGTCAGTCCAGGTTAGTTTCATTCAAATCATGAAAATTAGAGTCCAAAAAACGAGTAAAAGCATTCAGAAAAGTCGATATGATGGAGACATATCATGCACCTACCACAACATGAACTCCCATAACACTGAAGACTGCCACGAGCTCAAGCTACTTCGTGAGGGCCCCACCGAGCGCCGCGGCAGCCGCAAGGAGCGCAGCAAGGGCTACGACACCAACAATGAAGGCGGTCGCTGGGGAGCTAACAACAACAACGGCGCCCACGACAACAACCGTCATGGCTGGCAGAAACAGCCGTGGCAGGCCAACCCTCAAGCCAACGCAACCCTATCGCGCGCCAATGACCAGTCGCCCGCCAAGAACACTGGGGCCTACCAAGAGAACCACAGGGTGGCCAGCATCGTCGGCGGGGCCCAGGCCCCTCCTTCCAACAGCCACTTCAAGTAGTTCTCTCGTTAGGTGAACGCGTCCCTCCCATCGACCGAGTCCGCTAGCCCCTCAAGTGGTACGAGTTCCCCATCGCCTTTGATGCCAGCGACCACCCTAAGTCCACGAAGGTCGTGGGTGATGTCCCCCGGTTGTGTAATCCTACCATCAGCAACATGGCCGTCACCAAGATGCTCATCGACGTTGGCGCATGCCTCAATGTGCTCTCTGTGGAAACCTTCGAGACGCTTCTATTGCCCTACAAGCGACTAATGTCGACCAGGCCCTTTTGGGGTGTCACCGACGGCTCCACTCTTCCCCTGGGGTAGGTACGCCTTCTTGTCAACTTCGGCACTCGCAAGAACTAACGCACAGAGTTCATCGTCTTTGGCGTGCCTTGTTTTCAATTCCATCTTGGGCTACATGGAGCTCTCCAAGTTCATGGCTGAGGGAGTCCTGGATTAGGGGGTGTTCGGGTAGCCGGACTATACCTTCAGCCGGACTCCCGGACTATGAAGATACAAGATTGAAGACTTTGTCCCGTGTCCGGATGGGACTTTCCTTGGCGTGGAAGGCAAGCTTGGCGATGCGGATATTCAAGATCTCCTACCATTGTAACCGACTCTATGTAACCCTAACCCTATCCGGTGTCTATATAAACCGGAGGGTTGTAGTCCGTAGGCAATCAACTCCATATACAGCAATCATACCATAGGCTAGCTTCTAGGGTTTAGCCTCCTTGATCTCGTGGTAGATCTACTCTTGTACTACCCATATCATCAATATTAATCAAGCAGGACGTAGGGTTTTACCTCCATCAAGAAGGCCCGAACCTGGGTAAAACATCATGTTCCCTGCCTCCTGTTACCATCCGGCCTAGACGCACAGTTCGGGACCCCCTACCTGAGATCCGTCGGTTTTGACACCGACATTGGTGCTTTCATTGAGAGTTCCTCTGTGCTGTCACAATCAGGAAGGATGCCTCCTCCCGTCTTTAAAGAAGGCGCCGTTGCTAAGGGAGCCTTGGCTATCGGCCAAACCCTCCGGCTAGGTGGTTTCCTCATGACCGCCTGTTCGGGTGTTGCGCTGACGGTGACCTCTCGGGTCATCAAAAGCAACCTAAACGTCAGCTCGGAGCTCGTCGAGCAGCTAGATCCAATGGAGCTCTCTTCCGTAAACAAGCTCTTGGATCACATCGCCGCCCTGGGGGTTGCTACGAATTACGACTAGGTTGGGCTTAAACCCGATCTAAGAGAAATTAACTCTCCCCAAGTCACCCACCACGTTGCCGTGGTAGAGACGCAGTGCGGCGACCCTTCATCTATTTTAAGGACTAGCTACGTACGAATTCCCGACCCCTCCAAGACGGATATCCGCGGAGGGGGAGATGTTACTCAAGACCTGAGCTTAGGATCAGGCAACGAGCCAGATTCACTGGACAACATCCAAGAATCCGAACTTCAGAGTTCGAAAACTCTTCGGCCTCTGAATCTTGGATTGGGTGAGGTTTCAGATTCAACGACACCCGCCCACCCGATCATAAGCGATCTCTCCCAAATCAGGTAGAGGCCCGAGGAAATAGTACATCATTACTGGGCCAGATTCCTCCTGGTTATGAACAGGATAAAGGATTGCCGCGAGGAAGACACAATCTCAATTTTCTGCAGTAATTGCACGGACAAGGGAATCCTTAACACCGTAAGTCGTCGTGATATCACACGCTTCGCTGACTTGGCATCCATAGTACGAAAATACTGTGCGATGGAAAGCGCCTGGAAAACCGAAATAAATTTTTGGGATAATCCGGCCTTGAATAGTAATCCTGTCCGAACTAAGAGGGTGCATTATCACAGGACACCCGGGATAAACACCAAAAAGCAAAAACCCTCTACAGGGCATGGAACCGTACTGGAAAGATGGCTTGATGGACCCTATCGAATTCACAGTACAGAGGACGCCACACCAACTCACAGCCTTAGATCATGTTGGATACTCCGGCAGGTGGCCAAAATCGGCGAGGACCTCTTAATTCCAGAGGCCGCAGAAAGCCAGCCCAAGGACACCAGTACCGTTCGCACAGTCTTCGAGACTTTCGCATCAAACAATGTGCGCAAAAGAACACTCCGCAGCCTCGCCGAAGTCTATCAAGTTGCAACAATAAATTCATGGAGCGACACTGCCATTACCTTCAACGCAAGTGATGAACCTAGATTCCGAACAGCCCGAGCACCAGCCGCATTGGTCCTCAGTCCCATAGTGGACGGCTTTCGCCTCACCAAGGTGCTCATGGATGGAGGCAGCAGACTGAACCTCATTTATGAGGAAACCCTTCAAAAAAGGAAATAGACTGGAACCGCGTCGAGCGAAGCAGCACAACCTTTAGAGGAATAATCCCCAGTTGGGAAGCGCGCTGCATAGGAAAAATCACGCTAGATGTGGTGTTCGGCACGCCGGATAATTACAGGTCCGAAGAAGTCACGTTTCAGGTGGCCCCGTTCAAAAGGGGATATCACGCTTTACTAGGGCAGGAAGCATTCACAATCTTCCAAGCAATACCCCATTACGGGTACATGAAGCTTAAGATGCCCGGGCCGAACGGAATTATCACTCTAGCTAGTGATCCGGACATAGCACTCCGCGCTGAAAACAAGACGGCGGCATTAGCCCTTGAGGCACTATCCGAAGCCTTAGCGACCGAGGAACTGACTGCGCTGCGCTCCATGGTTAACAGGGATGATGTGATACTCGACAAGAGATCCAAATCCACATCCTTCAAGCCAGCTGACGAACTAGTCAAATTCCAGGTCCATCCAACGGACCCCAATAAAACAGCTTCCATCGGGGCACGACTGAACCCTGATGTAGACGCCGCACTGCGAGAGTTCCTACGAGACAACTAGGACATTTTCGCCTGGCACCCTTCAGACATGCCAGGGATCCCACGCAGGCTGGCCGAACACAGCTTAAATATCCTAAAAGGATTCAAACCTGTCAAACAAGCCCTTCGGCGTTTTTCCGAACCCAAGAGACAGGCTATGGGAGAGGAGCTAGCCAAGCTATTGGAGGCTGGATTCATTAGAGACATAAAACATCCGGACTGGCTAGCAAACCTGGTGATGGTACCAAAGAAGGACAAATACTGGCGCCTGTGTGTCGATTTTAAAGACCTTAACAAGGCTTGCCCAAAGGATCCCTTCTCCCTCCCCCGTATCGATCAAATTATCGATGCCACCGCAGGACACGACTCGTTGTGTTTCCTCAACGCATACTCCGGTTACCATCAAATCAAGATGGCAGAATCAGACCAAGCCGCAACAGCATTCATCACACCATACGGCCCATTCTGCTTCAACACAATGCCCTTCGGGTTGAAAAACGCCGGCGCAACATATCAGCGCATGATCCAGACATGCCTGGCAAACCAGATCGGCAAAACAGTGGAGGCGTATGTGGATGATGTGGTCGTCAAATCAAGACATGTCGAATCTCTAGTAGACGACTTGAGGCTTGCATTCGATAACCTCCAAAAATATGACATCAAGCTCAACCCGGAAAAATGCGTCTTCAGCGTTCCAGCCGGAAAGCTCTTGGGCTTCATTGTATCCGGTAGAGGAATTGAAGCAAATCCATCGAAGATCCGAGCTTTGTCACAATTGGATATCCCAAAGGACCTCAAACAAATACAAAAATTAACCGGATGTGTGGCGGCTTTAAGCCGCTTCATCTCCCGCTTGGGAGAAAAGGCACTACCCCTCCATCGCCTCCTTCGGCGCACCGAACACTTCGAGTGGACGGATGCCGCCACGGCCGGACTTGATGAAATAAAAGCCATATTGGCAACAAACCCAGTCCTGGCCGCGCCAAACATCGGCGAACCAATGTTATTGTACATTGCAGCAACACATCAAGTTGTTAGCGCAGTGCTCGTTGTCGAGCGGGAAATGGATGGACACAAATTCCCCCTTCAAAGGCCGGTCTACTACGTATTCACTATCCTCACTCCATGCAAATCACGGTACCCGCATTATCAAAAGATTGCATACGCGGTATTCATGGCATCCCGGAAGCTACGACACTACTTTCAAGAGTGTTCCATAACAGTAGCCTCGGAAGTACCACTCAACGATATTATCAACAACCGCGATGCAATGGGACGGATTGCAAAATGGGCCATCGAGCTTCTCCCGTTCAATATAACCTATAAGCCACGGCGAGCTATTAAATCGCAAGTTTTGGCCGACTTCGTCGCAGAATGGATGGAGGCCGAGCTCCCTAAAGAGTACGGCACATATTCAAACTGGATTATGAATTTCGACGGCTCCAAAATGTTGGCCGGACTGGGGGCTGGCGTCGTCCTGACGTCCCCCACAGGAGACACAGTCCAATATGTGCTCAAGATCATGTACACCGATTCCAACAATGCAGCCGAATATGAGGCCCTCCTACATGGTCTCCGGATAGCAGTATCCATGGGTATCCAGCGCCTAGAGGTACGCGGGGATTCAAACCTCGCGATATCCCAAATAAATGGAGACTTCGACGCCAAGGACCCAAAAATGGCAGCTTACCGCAACGCCGTCCTAAAAATGTCAGCTCGGTTCGAAGGGCTGGAGTTTCACCATATAGCCCGAGAAAACAATCAAGCAGCGGACGTCCTGGCACGCATCGGAGCAAAACAAGCTGCAGTCCCCCCAACATCTTTTTGGAAAGATTGTTCAAGCCATCCGTAGAATGGGAGGGGGAACCCGCAAATAACAGCCCGGAGACACCCGCACCACTCAATGCCGAACAATCTGACACAATTGGAGGCTCTGCCAATGAAATTACACCTTCAGCCCACGTAATAATGGCGGTTATCGCCCCGTGGACAGAACCATTCCTAGCCTACCTTACTAGGCAGGAACTCCCGGAGGACCAAAACGAGGCCCGCTGCATAGTTCGGCGATCTAAAGCCTATAGAGTCCATGAGGGAGAGCTTTATAAGAAAAGCACTACCGGAGTCCTTCAAAGGTGCATCTCCGAAGAGGAAGGGCGGAACCTTCTGGCTGAAATTCATGCCGGACTCGGTGATCACCACGCCGCTGCTCGGTCCCTTGTTAGCAAGGCTTTCCGTACAGGCTTTTATTGGCCGCCGGCCCGGGCAGACGCTTAGGACCTAGTCCAACGATGCGCTGGTTGCCAACTTTTTGCCAACCAAAGCCATATGCCACCCACCACACTCCAAACTATACCCATCACCTAGCCTTTTGCGGTCTGGGGGCTTGACATGGTCGGACCCCTTAAAGGTGGGACCGATAGGAAAAAATACTTACTGGTCATGGTGGATAAATTCACCAAATGGATAGAAGCCAAGCCTATTAAAACGGCCGAATCCGGACCTGTGATAGACTTCATATCCGGGGTTGTACACCGTTATGGCGTCCCCCACAGCATCATAACCGATAACGGTACAAACTTTACCGCCGACAAGGTAAAACTCTGGTGCAAAAACATGGGCATCAAGCTCGATTATGCTTCCGTCTATCACCCACAAACCAACGGCCAGGTCGAACGTGCAAATGGTCTTATCATGAGCAGCATTAAACCCAGACTGGTGCGGTCCCTCAAGGAATCTAACATGCACTGGGTAGAGGAGCTCGACTCCGTGCTATGGGGGCTGCGGACCACGCCAAACCGCACCACCGGATACACACCATTTTTTATGGTGTACGGCGCAGAGGCAGTTCTGCCCTGCGACATAATTCATGACTCCCCTAGAGTGCGCATGTACGAAGAAAGAGAAGCCGAGCTCAACCGGCAGGACAACTTGGACGCCTTGGAGGAGGAGCGTGACATGGCAAAAGCCCGTTCCGCATTTTATCAAAAGCAAGCCCGAAGATATCAAAGCAAAGAAGTACGGGCCAAAAATTACAATGTTGGCGAACTAGTTCTACGCCTGCCGGATAAGAAAAAGGACAAACTCAAGCCCAAGTGGGAAGGTCCATTCATAATCGACCAAGTCCTGACTGGTGGGGTGTACCGCCTGTGAGATGCGTCGGATAACCGACTCGAGCCGAACCCGTGGAACGCCACCCGTCTCCGAAGATTCTATGCCTAGCGCCGGACTTTGTGTTCGTCTCCTTCCTCTGTCCATTTTTTGCATTTTTCTGTCTTACATTTCTCTCCTTCCCCTCTTTTCTTTTATAGCCCTTAAAGGCTCATCTAGTGACGCGCCACTCGCGCTCATTAAACTTGGGGGCTTCTTTAACAGAAGCTTATTCATACGGGCTTCACGCCCAACACATGCGTCAAACTTCCGCATGTACCTTTTTCTTCACCATTATATGCATCAATATGACTTAAGTTTTGGCCAAGCTGGGTTGCCTGGCTCCCGTGCTTACCCCTACGTTCCCGATTGTTCGGCTAGGCGGTAAAGGGAGCACCTCTGCGATTGTTACTGCCGGGTCAGCCGGATGTGTACCTCAGACTGGGTGAAGCCGAAAGCTAGCGTTCTTAAGGGAATATTCGGTCGGTGAAATAAAAGATGATCTTTTTACTCATTTTATGCGCCCCCAGATGCTTTTTTTCTGCGTCTTTTCACGCAGTACGGACATGCACTTTAGGCCATGCCTCCCAGCGAAAGGAACCCCTAACGGAACTATTCTCTCTGGAAGATGTTTCTTACTAACCATGTAATATAACATAACTAGTTGGGCACTTGTCTGATAAAGCACTAATGACCCCTACGCCTGGTCTCCACGCATACCCCGGTTCTTATATAACCGCTATGGTATTCGGACACACTCCGGACCGTCAGGTCCCGAGGTTGAAGCGAAAAGGTCGGCAACGACAAACGATCTACAATCCGGCTAGAAGGCATTACACATGTTAATTCAAAATTACATAGTCATTCTGACTGATTGTATTCCTCTTCTATACCATCTAACAGGCTGTCTAATTTACAGTCCTGCTGGGAATACTTCGAGGCCAACTCTACTTGGCCGTATACTAAGCTCACAGGGATCTCCTTCCCATCAGGCCCCACTGGTCCAACCTCGGCCATGTGGTTTGGGTCAGACTTCGTAAAACGGGTCGTCACCATGGCCCAGGCCTCCCTAGCGCCTTGTCGGCAGGCCGATATCTTCCACAACCGGAAGCACCGCCGAGCTCCCTTCAGCTTCTCCGCAAGCTCTCCAAGGCCCTCGGGCATGGAGTGGGCAGGCCATAAGGCTTGGGCAATACCCCGCATCGCCGGCCGAATTCGCTCGTGCAGTTGCAAGAGTTCGGGAAGAAGGTCACCCGTGCAACCGGGCATCTCCTCTGCAGGACGACCTGTGAGCATACCTACAGACATTACTCTGTTAGTCGACTTCCTCGCCGAACTTTTTTTTTCGAAGTTCATTCAAGCACTTACTAAAAATGTCGCGTCGAAGCCGCTGATTCTCCTTCGTGGAGTCCGACAGCTGGCCACGAACATCTTTAAGTTCGACGTCCAGCTTGGTGTTGGCATCCTAAAGATCATTCTTCTCTCGCCTCACCTTTGTCAACGTACTGTCACCGGCCTTTAGCCGGCGTAAGAGTTGTTGCTTGTCCGGATCGAGTCCGGCGCCATCTGCAATATGATTTGTCAGATTTGCACCCACACCGCACAATACTAATCTTTCGAAGTGTATCTTACCTGAGGGGGTCTCTTTGGGCTCCCCTGCTGCGGCTAGTGCGGCCTCTAGTTGGGGCTTGCACTTTTCCAGCTCCTGGGACAGTACGGTATTCTTCTCTGTAAGAACCTGCATATTAAATGATCCTTAAATCAGTTGCTCTAACTGCTTCAAGTCTCGGGCGCTACTGGCATATATATGTTTAACCAAAATTTTCTTACCCGTATGTCTTTTACATACTGCTCCGTGGCTCTGGCTAAACCATTTTGAGTGGCACGGAGGTACGCATCTCCCGAATTAAAGGCATCTAAAGCCTCTTGGGAGAAACAAGCGTCGCGTAGAACTGTCCGGCGACGCCTGTGGTTCATGGCACTCTCCACTTCAGAATTTGTGGTAGACAGCCTGTCCGCATCCTCTGTCGGAGGAGCGTCCGGTGCGCGCCTTGTGCTCGCCTCCGCTTCCTGGCCAGATGTTGGAGCCTGGCTGGTGGAGGCGCGGTTGGCAACCTCTCCGGATGTAGTCCGGCGAGGTCTCTTCATTCTGAAGATAGCACGAACGTTAATATGCCCTGACAGAATAACACCAGGGAAACAAAGGGTGCGCTATACCTTTGCACCGGCATCTCAGTCCAGACTGCATTCCTTTTTATCCCACGGGGCCCTGCGGCCCCTCGTTGGCTAGCCGCCGCAGGTTCGGCCTCCTGCCTCGGAAATCTCCCCTGCAAAACACGGTTGTCATCAGAAACACCGGAATACGTGAGAGTGGAATCTCTCTCAAGGGAATGAGACTCCGGTTTCTATCACCTGGGAGGCCGGGATTAACCCTGGGTAATCAGCCGTGATGGCTACCTAGGTATTGTCCTTGCTTAGCTGATGGAACAGCCCGTCAATAAGCTCCATCGATATGTCCGGATCCTCTTCGGAGTCCGGATCGAGGGACCGTTCTGGGTCCTCAGGCTGTGGAGGGCGGCTGTTTATATCCTTTACCTCCTGTCGTAGTTCTTGCACTGAAGTCGTTAGACTACATATCTAACCGTGGGAGTATAAAACAAACGGGCAAGCGCAATTGTTCACTTATCCAACTTGGAGGATTGTACATAGTAAATCCGGCCTGCGGGTTGGCGCGGAGGAATTCCTCCTTTTCTCCCTTGTACAAAGAGGATAAGATCTTTACTAGAGCGGCAGCTGAGGCCGGCCCCTTACGACCGTAACGGGTGGCGTCATCCTCCCCGTTGAAATCCCACATGGGGTGGCCTCTATATTGAAGCGGCTGCACCCCCCGCATAATGCATGCGGCCATGACTCCAATCATGGTTAGTCCGGAATGAGCAAACAGTCTTATCCGGCCCATCAGGTAAAGGACGTCTCTGTCGCTTTCTCTCTGAGAGCTCCGCGGATGCCAGCTCAAGCGTTTCTTCAATGGAGCACTGTTGAACTCAGGAAGACCGACCCTGATAGGGTCCGGTAGCGGGATGTCATCTATGTAAAACCATTCCAAGGGCCAGTCCTCGGACGCCTTCTTTGGGGTTCCGGATAGGTATCCGGTCCCGGCGATGCGCCATACTTCGGCTCCGCCCACTTGGTATATAGACCCCCTCGAGAACGGGGCACCAGGCAGAATAACCTCTTCCACAGCACTAAATGGGCCTCAATGCCTAAAAATAGCTCGCAAAGGGCGACAAAACCTGCAATATGTAATACGGAGGCGGGCGTGAGATTGTGCAGCTGGAGGCCGTAGAACTCCAGAAGCCCGCGGAGAAATGGATGAATTGGAAACCCCAGTCCCCTTATTAGATAGGGGACGAGGCACACCCGCTCTCCTTTAGAAGGATTGGGGGTGCTCTCCGCTTGTTTTCCGCCATTATAGGTGGCGAGACCAGCTCGGACCGGGACCATGTATGCCTGAGGGAGAAATCCCTTGGCCTGGAGCGACACTAACTCGCTATGCGGGATGGTGCAACTCTCCCAGTCCCCGGATTTGGGACCGGAGGGGCGAGGGGAGGAGCTGCGACGGCTGGTCATGTTGGAATGGACCTTTGCTGGAAGCGCTCTGATGATAACTCGCGGAGAGGAGTAGATGTGGTTTGGACCTAAATCCCCATCCCGTTAAATAGGCGGCTTGTTTATATGGCTACGGGTGTGGATGTAAAAACACCCTGGCTTTTCGCATTCGTTTGACACGTGGAAGACGGCCATTATTGGGCGTGGGAGCCGAGGAGCGCTACATTACGAAAATCGGACATTATTCCTACAGGTACACAGGATTTGGAGAAGAACCCGCCTTGCAATGTCGAACAATCTACGCGCCGGACTCATCATCATTGAAGCCTGGTTCAGGGGCTACTGAGGGAGTCCTGGATTAGGGGGTGTTCGGGTAGCCAGACTATACCTTCAGCCGGACTCCCGGACTATGAAGATACAAGATTGAAGACTTCATCCCGTGTCCGGATGGGACTTTCCTTGGCGTGGAAGACAAGCTTGGCGATGCGGATATTCAAGATCTCCTATCATTGTAACCGACTCTATGTAACCCTAACCCTATCCGGTGTCTATATAAACCAGAGGGTTGTAGTCCGTAGGCAATCAACTCCATATACAACAATCATACCATAGGCTAGCTTCTAGGGTTTAGCCTCCTTGATCTCGTGGTAGATCTACTCTTGTACTACCCATATCATCAATATTAATCAAGCAGGACGTAGGGTTTTACCTCCATCAAGAGGGCCCGAACTTGGGTAAAACATCGTGTTCCCTGCCTCCTGTTACCATCTGGCCTAGACGCACAGTTCGGGACCCCCTACCCGAGATCCGCCGGTTTTGACACCGACAATGGCCATGACCCACTACACCCACGTCTTTGTCAAGATGCCCGGCTTCAGTGGCACCTTCTATCAGTGTCAAAACCGACGGATCTCGGCTAGGGGGTCCCGAGCTTTGGATCTTGGATTAATGGGGAACAAGGGACTAGGGACACGATGTTTACCTAGGTTCGGGCGCTCTCTAAGAGGTAAAACCCTACGTCCTGTTTGATTATATTGCTTGTGTATATGAGGATTATAGAGTGGATCTACCACGAGATCAGATGAACTAAACCCTAGACTAGTAGGTTGATGGTTAATGTTCTGGTCCCTACGGACTAAACTCTCCGATTTATATTGACACCAGAGGTACTAGGGTTACACATGGTCGGTTACAAGGAAAGGCTAAACATGTCGATTCGTCTCATCTTGCCTTGGAGGACACACCAAGGCACAAAAAGCTTCATGTCCAGATACGGAGTCAACTCGTAGTTCGGCCTTATAGCAGTTATAATGTGGCCCACCTATCCGGCCCATGAGAGATAGGTCGGCAGCCCGAGGACCCCTTAGTCCGGAACTCCCTCAGTAGCCCCCGAATCAGCCTCCAATACCGGTGCCTCATTGCATCTTGAGATCTTGATATGCCAGAGGTCGCCGGCTTGTGGGGTGAGTTCCTGTCCTTCCTTGTATTCGGCATAATCTCTTTTGATCAAGTTCTAAGGGCAATTTTGTTTGAGTTCGTCCATGTGCTAATCGAGTAATGTTTTGGAACCCAAACTATTGAGGTTGGTTAGTCCTAATGGCCAACCGCTCGAATGTGAATAGTGCCCTTGCATGACAGCTTTTCGGCGAAGGGTCACACCTAGCCATAAACATAGAACCACTATAAAATCTCAATTTGTGGTTCAAGGCAGCGCCTTCATCGGCACGTCCCATCGAGGTGGAGATCGTGCCCATCTTTTAAGGGATATTGTCGACGATATTCCCCGTGGTGTAACCCGGTCAGAAGTATGACCCGACTGGACTTGGCGACTCACTAGTGACCCGCCCTGACTTGGCGACTCACTAAGTGACCCGCCCGGATTTCTCGACTCACGATGACCCGACCAAGCCTGGCAACTCATGGGTGACCCGGCAAGCGGTTTAAGATGAATGACAAGGCCTAAGGCCCAGAAGGTGACTTACAAGTATACTGGCTCAAGGTACGGTGTCCGGTGGGCCGTCTTGATAAGGAAGGCATAAGGAATATTTCCCTTATGAGGGAAGCAAGACTAGGATTCCACTTGTAACAGAATAGTCCTAATCCTACTAGGACTCCATATGTAACCCGCCCCTCCAACTTATATAAGGAGGGGCAGGGCACCCCAAGAGGGAAAGGTTTGAGGCAGACAGACAAGTCTTAGACAAGATCAAAGTAGATGCGCTCATCGCTTGCTGGGAGCAAGCGAGGGCTCCGGCTGGCCGCCCTAGGGGTCCAATGGATGTATGGATCTCGGCGGTCGGAGCGCTTCATGGTTTCCTCCATGGGTGGCAAGCAAACCATGGTAGCGAAGCAAAGTGAGCTAGAGAAGCTATTATCTGTCGGCGTTCTGGGAACGGGGGTCCCCAGACTTGCCTGCCTGCGGCCCGCGGCGTGGCTGAGCCAGCAGGCTGTACGGCCCATCTTCACCAACAAAGCATCCAAGACCCTCGCGAGGGTCCAAGCCTCGCAAGGAGGACGACGCAAGACCTCCTCGAGAGTAGCCTATCTAGGCAGGCCCGCGAGGAGTGGAGATATCAAGGCGGGGCAAACCTCGTGAGACCCTCGTGACATGAGCCATGCGCGCGATACCAGGCGGGCTCCAGCGCGCACAGCGTCCTTGTTTCCTCTTTGGTGCTAAGGAGGCAAGCGCAGGCGAAGAGTACCGAGTAAAAGGTTGCTATATTGGTACAACGAGACTAAGACCAGGAGGATGGCAAGACGGAGGTCATCGTGGAGACCAAGACGGTGTCACCACCAGAGCCTTTGGCAAGCGAAGACCACTTTTGTCACGATAGCTTGTACTAGTAGTCTCCCTTTGAATTATCCCGCCATTGTTGGCTCCCTTCCCGCTCGATATTTGGGAGGAGGACCAGGGCCAGTATAAATAGGACTAGCCACCACCTTAGAGGAGGGCGGATCATTCAGTCCACGCACACACACACAAGCTCACCAAGCTCAAGAACACCTCAACCTCAGGAGGTTGTTCTTCCCTTGTACTATTCATCATCAGCCCTAGAGGTAATCCACCACCACCACATTGGAGTCGGGTATTACACCACAATGGTGGCCTGAACTGGTATAAATCTTGTGTCTTTCTGTGTTGAGTTCGTCGAGTTCGTCCGCGGGATCTTAGTGAGCTAGGGCGTTGATTGGTGGGAAGGAAAGACTCCGCGAGCACCCCAGTGTTCGAACATTAAGGGTTTGTCGGAACCCCACATCCGACATTTGGCGCGCCAGGTAGGGGTGCACCGTAGCTTTCCTTCCATCAGTTGGTTGCTCTGTCAATCCGTCGTCTCCATGGCGGACGCACACCGTGCTTGAGCTGAGCGTCGGGCTACCCTGACAGCCCGCGTCGCTCAGAAGGCTCCCGTCGGCAGGCCACATCGCCGTTCTCTGTCCCCCGCCGCCAACGCTGCCACTGGCCCGGTGGCGAACGAGCAGCAGGCGTCCTTGCTGCATCCTTCGGTGCGGCAGGACGGCCGCACTGCCACTCCATCGCTGACCCCTGCCGGATCTTCGTCTCACATGCACCGCGCTCCCATGGAGGCACGGGCCGCGCTCCTCGCAGCGAACGAGCTCCTGCGCTACCGCCCCATCGACAACCTCTACGAGGAGTGGCTCGAGCGCGTTGCCGAGCTCGTGCGTGCCGTGGGGGGCTCTCCAGCGCCGTACCACTCTCTGCCTCCCCCACAACCAGCCGTGGGTGACGGGGCTCATGGCGCGCCTCCACCACCTCAGCCCGAAGATGTCGCCTTGGCACCAAGGCGCGCAGCTCCGCGACGTGATCCGCCGCGCCCGGCGCCCGCGCGCGAAGAGTGAAGCTGCCAAGAAATTCTGTTGCCATGAGAAACTGCACATGCGCTCCCCGCGCCACCTAATCAAGACCGCACACCACCCGCAGCGGCGCAGTGCGCACCTTGTCAAGACCAAGCTCCACCTCCGAAGCAGGCCCCGGCTAGCACGGCTGGCTGCCGCGCCTTCACTCCCGAGTTGCGTAGCGTCGCCTGGCCGGGCATGTTCAAGCCGGATCTGCTGCCTCGCTACGACGGCACCGCCGACCCCGCGGAGTTCCTGCAGCTCTATGATCTGAGCATCGAAGCGGCCAACGGCGACGAAAAGGTCATGGCGAACTGGTTTCCCATGGCTCTCAAGGATGGAGCTCGCTCCTGGCTCCTGAATCTACAGCACGGCTCGATCTCCTCCTGGGACGAGATGCGCGACCGCTTCGTTGCCAACTTCCAGGGCACTCGCGACCGCCCTCCGGCCACAGGTGATCTACGCCACATCAGGCATCTACTGGGAGAGACCCTCCAGAAGTACATCCAGAGCTTCAACAACACCCGCCTCAAGATCCCCAAGGTCACGGACGAGGCCATCATCTTCGCATTTTCGGACGGCGTCCGAGATATCAAGATGAAGGAAGAGCTTGCCATCCATGAGGAGCTCTGCACATCTCAGGAGCTTTTCAATCTGGCGAACAAGTGCGCAAGAGCTGAGGAGGGGCGCCTCTCTCTCCTTGAGCTGCCAGCCGTGGGCGCAGAGGAGAAGAAGGCCAAGGCCAAGGACGTGAAGCGCAAGGAGGTAACTGTGCTCGCAGTGGAGCCCGACGTCAAGCGGGGCAGAGATCAGCCCGGGTCATCCAGGAACGGCCGACCTTTCTGCGCCTTCCACAACCTGAACACCCACAACACCAATGACTATCAAGAGCTCAGAGCCATATGAGAAGGACACTACGGTCGACGCCCCGAGCGCAGCGACCGGGGCTACAGCCGCGGAGGAGGACGTGGAGGTGGACGCTGGGACGACTGAGGCCCGCGCCAGGAGTGGCACGACCGACCTCGTGAGGACCAATGGTAGGACCAGCCTCGTGAGGGCACCTGGTGGGACCCGCCTCGTGAAGATCACCCCAGGGCAACGCCGGTCTTCCCCTGCTACCGCCACCAATAAGGAACAAGGACCTCCACCTGGACGAGGAGGCTGGGGGCTTCCAGGAGCCGCGCGCGGTCGCCTACATCTTAGGCGGCGCCCTGGCCCCAACCTCCCAGCGCGTCTTCATGCAGTTTGCTCGCGAGGTGAACGTGGCGCTCCCCAAGCTGGAGGCCACGCGCCCGCTCAGGTGGTCCCAATGCGCCATCACCTTCAACTCGGCGGATCAACTCAAGTGCGCGGCCACCGCTGGCACCCTCCCCATGCTGTGTTCCCCGGTCATCAGCAATGTGCAGGTCACCAAGACCCTCATTGACGGCGGCGCAGGGCTCAACGTCTTGTCCGTCGACACGTTCGACAACCTCCAAGTGCCATATGAGCAGCTCCATCCCACCAAGCCTTTCTCAGGAGTGACCGACGGCTCCACCACGCCGATAGGGCAGGTCCGCCTGCCTGTCACCTTCGGGGAGCGCAAGAACTACTGCACCGAGCTCATCGACTTTGACGTCGCACACATCCGCTTGCCGTACAATGCCATCCTCGGGTATCCAGCCCTGGCCAAGTTCATGGCAGTCACTCATCACGGCTACAACATTCCCAAGATGCCAGGAATCAAAGGAATCATCATGGACCCGTGTGAAGAGAGGGATGCGGTGTGCTCCCTCGAGCGCGCCTTTCAAGCCGCAGCAATCGACGACCCCGACGGCAGAAATGAAGGCCCTCTGGAGACCGTCCCCAAGAAGAAGCAGTCGCGCCGTGCAGGACCTCAGGAGGATGGCATTGCGGCAGGAGCCACATCAGGATCGTCGCCCACTCCAGCGGTGCCTCCCTTCGTCGCATAGGAAGGCGCGCCCAGCGCCATCCTTAGGCAGGGATCGGGGGCTCTCTTCTGGAGGGCCTCAGACCTTGCCAACTTCATGAGGGAGGCGCTCGGGCACCACTTGGAAGCGTTCTTCACGGCATGTGACCCTCAGGAGAGCACAGGGCAAGGAGCGCCCACCGCTCAGGAGTTCATCACCAAGACCATCCAGGAACTGCTAGAAGCAAGAGCCATGTGTGGCGATGGCCGCCCACAAGGCGCAGCTCCGCATCCTGGCAAGGATGCTCGGCTGCGCGTCTGCATCGACGTCCCAGGGCTCAACAGGGCCGCATCTCAGGAGCGTTTCTGGCCTTCGTGTGTGGGCCGCTGCGAGGGCCCGCCGCACAGCTACGTTCGAATGCCCTTTGGCTTGCCGAGCGTGGCGTCGGCCTATCAGCGCAACATGTGACGTGTCCTGGCGGCTTAGGAAGCCAGGTACCACACCGTTCCAGAGGAGATGGAAACGGTCTTCAGGGAACCTCTCGAGCCCCCAGAGCCTCCCGAGGCTCAGGGTTCTGGCGGCTCATGAGGGGTCATTTCTTAGACGCATGCCTTCAACTGCACCAACTCTACTTCGTCTACAGAACCAGGTGACATCTTCCAAGCTCGTTTAGCTGGGAGCTCCCCTCAGGCTGCATTATTCCCAGGCTGCGTGGGTCCATCCCTACGGCATGTATCCCTTTTGCTTATGTCTTCATCTTACCTTGTTGGGGCGCCCCTCGGGCTGCATCATCCCCAAGCCGCTTGGGCCGGACCCGATGGCATGTATCTGCCTGCATTTATCCAAGTTGTCCTGCTCTCCATGCTCAACCTGCCAACTACTGTCACCTTCTCGATTGTTGCTCACCATGGGTCTGTTCATCCTATGCAATTCGCTTGCGCATTAAAAGGGGGGCTCCTGAGCATCGCGACTCAGGAGATCTTACTGGCTCTCCAGCCCTCACCCCCTGGCCTTGACCACGGCATCGCGACCTGGCATACTAGGGGCGTCTGAGCCTGCTCGAGGGCCGGGACCTGAGGACATAGAGTACTTGCATCTAACCGCCTTGCAGGGACATAAAGTCACCAAGATGCAAGACCAGGCGCAACCTGCCTTGAGGTAGGGCCTTGTGAGTCCCGCGCTGGCTCATGAGTGCCCAGATACACCTCGCAGCCCTGTCGTGCAAGCCACGTGTTAGGGCGGGGCTGTACACGCCCCGGGGGCTCCTCTCGGAGGGGGCCCCCATCTCACGCCCAAGTGGAAGCACCATTCTCCGCGCTGGCTGACGACACTGCCGAGGAGCGGCTATGCACGTGCACAAGCGGAAGCACTATGCTCCGCGCTGGTGATAAACAACTGAGGGCGGCCCCATGGTCGTATCAACCTCAGGGAGCACAGAGCTCAGCGCCCAGCCTCACCACAACGCCTCCCCTCGGGAGAGCCACACGAGGGGGCTAGGCATGGGGCTGCGCTCGGGTCACGCCCAGGCGCACGTCACCCAACCAGGTCCCCCGGACCTGGGTATCGCACGCCCCTCCCGAGGCCTCGGCGAGGGCAGGTATGGAAATTGTTTGCGCGTCAACGGGGACTCTTGAGCATCGCGACTCAAGAGCCTAACTGGTCACGTAGCCCCTCACTCCTTGGTCCGTCCTGGTCTCCGATCGGCCCAATGGCGGTTGAGGTATGCACGGGGCCAGGCTCTGCTGACATAGAACATTAATCTATCCTCATGAACTCACCCTATATGCAGTTTGCACGTCAAGGGGGACTCTTGAGCATTGCGACTCAAGAGCCTAACTGGTCACGTAGCCCCTCACTCTTTGGTCCATCCTGGTCTCTGGTCGGCCTAATGGCGGTTGCGGTATGCGCGGGGCCGGGCTGTGCTGACGCAGAACGCAAAGCAAATAGGAAGGAAATCACCAAATCTCGAAGCAAATATTACAAGTATATTGTTTTCACAACACCAAATGAAAAGTCTAAACGCCTCCACGAGGCCTGATACATGTCGCAGGAACGAATTGGGAAGAGAAGCCGCAGGTCACCCCTGGGTATTGCCATCGCCTTCTGAAGGTGCTCCCCCGTGGGTGACGATGTTCTCACCTTCAGCCGCAGGATCCGCGGCATCGCCAGATAGAGGATCGGAGACAAGCCACAGAACTTCCCCAGCAAAGCCTCCACTTGACCTTCAACACCTGCAGCAGCGGCTTCGCAGTGATCTTCAGCCACAAGCTCCAGCAGCTCATCAAGGCGGGCGTTGGGGTCGCAGAGGTACAGGTGGCTGAGGACGCGAGTCAGTGCGGCTGAAGACAGGGCGCGAGCTTCTGCTTCTGCCATGGGACCGAGACCATCGACGACCTCCTCAAGCGCCTTCACCACGAGAGGATGCAGCTGGGCGGGGCCGTCCTCGTCGGTTTCCAGCGGACTCTCCAGACCATGCTCGTAGAGTGTCTTCAGCGCCTTGCGAGACCTCTTCTCGAGATCGGCAAAGGCCACGCGGTCTTCGGCCAGGACTCGCGCCTTGGCATTCAGATCGGCCACCCTCGTCCCCATCTTCTACTCAAACTCTGCCAACCGGTTGCGCTCGGTGGCCTGCTTCCTCCCCAGCTCCGCCAGCTCAGCATCACGGTTCTTGACGGCTTCCTTCGGGGCCTTCATCCTCTTCTCCTTCGCTTGGCGGCAGCGTACCTCTTCGGCATGCTTGTCGCGTAGGCTCTGCAACTCGCCCTCTAGCACTTGGCAGCGGTCACGGGAAGCCTTCGCGTCTTCCAGCGCCGCCTCACGATCGGCTGCAGCACTGGCAGCTCCTCGCTTCTCCTCCTCGGAAGCCGCAGTAGCCTGGCTCACCGTTGCACGAACCGCCAGGTCAGAGTGAAGCCAACCAGAGGCCAGCTCTAGACGCCCGGCCACCATGCACGGGTCCGTGCTCATGAGATCCGCCTGCAGCCGGATCATCTCCGAAAGGGCAAGCCCCAAGACAGCAGCAGGTGCAGAGGAACCTGGGAGCGGAGGTGCTGCAGAGGGAGGAAGCGACACCGTCACCAGGGCTCGGGAGACCACGGGTTCCAAAGCACCTAGGATCTCGTCAGCCGCGCCAAGCGCCGGCACCTCCGAAGCCAGCGGGGCCATGGGGGCTGATTCCATGCGGCGATGTTCCTCTTTACCCTGCGAGGACGACCGGGCTGGAGAGATGAGGGCGCTACTACCTCCTTTCTCTACGGAGGGAGGCACGGCTGCCGTACCCTCCTTTGTCTTCTTCGCCGAAGATGCCGGACTAATCAACCAAGGGCGAGCGTCAGGAAATAACAAGTACAAGCAGGGATTAAGCGAAGCTCGAAACACCTACCGGTCCACTGCAAAGTACTCCACCTTTCGCTTGTGAAGCTTGAGGCCTGACGGCATCAGGATCTGAGGGGCGGGTGTTCGGGCTCCGGTGGTGACAGACGGTGCGGAGGCAGAACCGGATCCAGCCCCAGGAGGCGCCGGGGTGGAGGCGGCACCCCGGACCACCAGCGACGACCTACCCTTCGTTAGAATGAGGGGTTGCTCCCTCTCCCCTTGGTAGGCATCGCCTTCGACATCATCAGGAAGGGCACGGAGAATATCGGCCTTTCTCAGAGGAGAAGTCTCCCCCGCCCCTTTCGGGGTCTTCTCCAAGTCCACCTCCTCTTCCCCCTCTCCGCGGGACTCGCCAGAAGACACCTCCAATGGTTGCTGCGCCATGGGATCTCCCGAAAACACTGGTGGCAGCAGCCCGCGCACATCAAAAGTCGGCCTGGAGGCGACGAATTCCTCCCGGTCCCTGCGTTGGAACAAGGGAATGAAGGGGCTAGGCGGGTACTCCTGGTTGTCTCCGACTATGAGACGCAGCATGTCATCCAGTTCATCGTTAGGAAGGTCCCCCGGCCTCAGGCGGGCCTTGTTTTACCCTCCTTCAAGCTCCGAGAAGGGGCGCGCGCCTGGAGTGGGGCAACCCGCAGCGTCAAGAACTCCCTCAGGAGCATCGCTCCCGCTATCTTGGTCGCCCTGGCATTGCCCGGCTTCAGGTCAGTCATCATTTGTCCCAGCACTAATGATTCCCGCTCATCGACAAGTTCCTCCCTGGGCCACTCCTTGCCCTATCGGGGCGCCTCCATCGGCAACATCAGGCACGGATGGGCGAGCTTGGCGTCCATCAGGCCCATTTGGATCGGATATTGTCGGCCCTCTTCCCGGTGCTCGAGATCGAGTTGGCCTTGCCGGACACAACAAAGTTGGCGCCTCCGGAGATGTGACCCTCGCTGACGCGGAGGAAGAAGAAATGGCGCAAGAGCGCCATGGACGGCATCACGCCCAGGTACGCCTCACAGTAGTAGGCGAAAATGGATAGGAGGAGGACAGAGTTGGGATGGAGGTGCAACGCCTGCAGCCCGTAGTGGTCGAGGACTTCATAAAAGAAATCAGAGAAGAGAGGGACCTACCCAACAGTGACGCTGCTCGAGAAGAAGGGGAAGAAGGTGCTCCCCTCAGGCTCCGGCTCGTCGGACGCAAGCCAGAGCTCCATCTTCCCCCACTCGTTGCTCTCCCCCGCTGTCAGCATGCGCACGGAGGCAAGGCTCTTCTCCGTGACGGTGGGCGCCTCGAGAGCGGGCTCGTACCAAGCCGGTGCCGAGGAGGTCTTGACCTTGCGCGGCACCATGAGCGGCAGATGCAGAGCGAGGCTAGGGCAGATTTGGAGGAAGCGGCGGAGAAGAGCAAGAAAGGGGATCTGGAGCGAGGCAAGGAAGAAGCAGTAAACGCAGGTGCTTCCTGCGCCAGCCTTTTTGTCAGGTCAAGCAGTTGCCGGGGCAGCATGGGGAAGCGGAGACGCCCACGTCCAATCAACCGCCACGCGTCAATCAAGGCCGCAGGCTTTGGGGGCCCGCGGTGCTCCATACTTGGCCCTTGGCTTCGCCGCGATGCCAAGCCCGAGCGCACCTTGGGCCCGGGGGCTACTGTCAGCGTTCTGGGAACGGGGGTCCCCAGACTTGCCTGCCTGCGCCTTGCGGCGTGGCTGAGCCAGCAGGCTATACAGCCCATCTTCACCAACAAAGCATCCAAGACCCTCGCGAGGGTCCAAGCCTCGCAAGGCGGACGATGCAAGACCTCCTCGGGAGTAGCCTAGCTAGGAAGGCTCGCGAGGAGCGGAGATATCAAGGCGGGGCAAACCTCAGGAGACCCTCGTGATGTGAGCCATGACGCACGATACCAGGCGGGCACCAGTGCGTGCAGCGTCCTTGTTTCCTCTTTGGTGCTAAGGAGGCAAGCGCAGGCAAAGAGTACCAAGGAAAAGGTTGCTATATTGGCGCAACGAGACCAAGACCAGGAGGACGGCAAGACGGAGGTCATCATGGAGCCCAATACGGCGTCACCACCAGAGCCTTTGGCAGGCGAAGACCACTTTTGTCAGGATTGCTTGTACTAGCTGCCCCCCTTTGAACTAGCCCGCCATTGTCGGCTCCCTTCCCTCTCGATATTTTGGAAGAGGACTAGGGCCAGTATAAAATAGGACTAGCCACCACCTTAGAGGAGGATGGATTATTCAGTCCACCCACACACACACAAGCTCACCGAGCTCAAGAACACCTCAACCTCAGGAGGCTGTTCTTCCCATGTACTGTTCATCATCAGCTCTAGAGGCAATCCACCACCACGACCCTGGAGTAGGGTATTACACCACAACGATGGCCCGAACCAGTATAAATCTTGTGTCTTTCTGTGTTGAGTTCGTCGAGTTCGTCCGCGAGATCTTAGTGAGCTAGGGCGTTGATTGGTGGGAAGGAAAGACTCCGCACGCACCCCAATGTTTGAACCTTAAGGGTTTGCCAGAACCCCACATCCGACATTATCGAGGAAATCAGATCTCTCGATGCTCAAGCTGACACCAGAAACTTTTTGAAAGCGGAGTGGGCTAACCACTACGCTCTCAAAAATCAGGTGCTCTCCATCCTCAGGGAAGAGGAAGAATACTGGCGATGTAGGTGCGGCGTCAAGTGGATCACCAAGGGCGATGCTAATACGGGTTATTTCCATGCCTTCACCAATGGGCGCAAACGAAAATGCTCGATTCTAAGGCTACAATCCAAGCATGGGGTGCTGGTCAGCCAAGCCGAGATCTTAGCCCACATTTATGTCTTCTTCCTTAATCTATTGGGAACAGCTGAGGAGAAACACTTGCACCTACGCTCGGATTTTTGGGGGAATGACCCTCGCGTGACGCAAGCTGAAAATGACCTACTGGCCATGTCCTTCTCCACGGAGGAGATCAACGAAGCGGTTGGCTCGATGAAGATTGATACAGTACCCGGTCTGGATGGCTGGCATGTTGCTTTCTTTCGCCGCTTTTGGCCTATGCTCAATGCTATCTTTTACGATATTATTAATGGTTTTGCGTTAGGTACCATTGACATTTCTCGCTTCAACTATGGGGCCATTAGCTTAATTCCTAAGGTCAAAGGGGATGACTCCATTAAGCCATACCGGCCCATTACCCTCATTAACGTGCCTTTAAAATTTGCGAAAAGGCCTACATGACGAGGCTTGCCTCGGTTTCGCAATGAGTGATCAACCATAGCCACTCGGTGTTCCTCAAAGGGCGCAACATCTTCGAAGGGCCGGTAGTATTGCAAGAGATTGTACATGAGCTTAAACGGACCCGGCAGACGGCTGTGCTCCTAAAGCTGGACTTCGAGAAAGCCTATGATCGAGTGAACTGGGAGTTCATTCGTGAGGTCCTGAATCGAAAGGGATTCGAGTCAGGGTTTGTCCACCGTATCATGCACCTGGCCTCGGGGGACCAGACTGCAGTGTCTATTAGCGGAGAGCTTGGGAACTTCTTCCGCAACAAGCGAGGCCTTAGGCAGGGAGACCCTTTCTCTCCTATGATCATTAACTTTGTTGCGGACGCCCTCTCGGCCATGTTCAAGAAGGCTAAGGGTGTCGGTCTCATCCGCGGTGTCGTTCCATAGCTCATCCCTGGAGCGATCACGCATCTACAATACGCGGACGACACCATGTGGCTCTTCGAGCCGGACGACAATAGTGTAGCTTCGATCAAGCTTATCCTCTTAGCTTTCGAGATCGTCTCTACCCTTAAGATCAACTTTCTCAAGAGTGAGGTGATAGCCATAGGTATGGACGACCCCCTCGCTTTCTGTGTTGCCAACCTGCTCAACTGCAAGCTTGGGAGCTTCCCGATTAAGTACTTGGGCCTCCCTATCTCAGATAAACACATATCTATTCTCGAGTGGGAACCCTTCTATGGCAAGGTGGCGAACCGGGCCAGTCCTTTGCGTGGTAGATTTCTCTCTTCTGCCGCTAGGCTGATTCTGACTAACACTAGCCTCTCCTCCTTACCCATGTTTACCATGGGCATGTTCCTCCTGGCTGATGGTGTTCACGCCAAGCTCGACACCCCCCAATCCAAGTTCTTTTGGGAAGGAACTGGGGCCAAAAAGAAGTATCACTTGATCAAGTGGGCAGCGCTATGCCGCCCGCCCAAAGAAATTCGATGGCCTAGGGATCCTCAACTCCCAACTCATCCAGATGACTCTAAGTCACAAACCGGATACATGTTTTTATTAAATGGTGGAGCTGTCAGTTGGTGCAGTTCCAAGCAGAGCGTCATGGCGGGATCTACATGTGAAGCGGAGTACATAGCTGATTCAGAAGCAGCGAATGTAGGAGTCTGGATGAAGGAGTTCATATCCGATCTAGATGTCATACCTAGTGCATCGGGTCCGATGAAAATCTTTGACAATACTGGTGCAATTGCCTTGGCAAAGGAATCCAGATTTCACAAGAGAACGAAGCACATCAAGAGACGCTTCAATTCCATCCGCGATGAAGTCAAGGAGGGAGACATAGAGATTTGCAAGATACATACGGATCTGAATGTTGCAGACCAGTTGACTAAGCCTCTCTCACGAGCAAAACATAATCATCACCAAGACTCCATGGGTGTTAGAATGATTACAATGTAATCTAGATTATTGACTCTAGTGCAAGTGGGAGACTGAAGGAAATATGCCCTAGAGGCAATAATAAAGTTGTTATTCATATTTCCTTATATCATGATAAATGTTTATTATTCATGCTAGAATTATATTAATCAGAAACTTAGTACATGTGTGAATACATAGACAAACATAATGTCAGTAGTATGCCTCTACTTAACTAGCTCGTTGAATCAATGATGGTTAGTCCTAACCATAGACATGAGTTGTCATTTGATTAACAGGATCACATCATTAGAGAATGATGTGATTCACTTGACCCATCCGTTAGCTTAGCACGATGATAGTTTAGTTTGTTGCTATTGCTTTCTCCATAACTTATACATGTTCCTATGACTATGCGATCATGCAACTCCCGAATACCGGAGGAACACTTTGTGTGCTACCAAACGTCACAACGTAACTGGGTGATTATAAAGGTGCTCTACAGGTGTCTCCGATGGTGTTTGTTGAGTTGGCATACATCGAGATTAGGATTTGTCACTCCGATTGTCGGAGAGGTATCTCCGGGCCCTCTCGGTAATGTACATCACTAAAAGCCTTCCAAGCAATGTATCTAATGAGTTAGTTACGGGATGTAGCATTACAGAACGAGTAAAGTGACTTGCCGATTGTCGGGGTATGGGGACCTGGCAAAACCCTTAAGGTTTGAACACTGGGGTGCGCGCGAAGTCTTTCCCTTCAACCGATCTATGCTATAGCTCGGTAGGATCTTGCGGACGAACTCGATGAACTCACAACACAGAAGGACACGGGGTTTATACTGGTTTGGGCCACCCTTGTGGTGTAATACCCTACTCCAGTGTGGTGGTGGTGGATTGCCTCTTGGGCTGATGATGAACAATACAAGGGAAGAATGGCCTCCTGAGGTCAAGGCGTTCTCGAGCTCGGTGAGCTTGTGTGTGTGTGGGGGGGGTCTCTCTCAAGCTAAGATGAGATCGTCATCTCTCTTTCCTCTTTTCCACTGTGGTGGCTAGTCCTATTTATAGAGGCCCTAGTCCTCTTCCCAAATATCGAGCAGGAAGGGAGCCAACAATGGCGGGCTAATTTGAAGGGGGCAGCTAGTACAAGCTATCCTGACAAAAGTAGTCTTCACCTGCACAAAGTTCTGGTGGTGACGCTGTTCTGGGCTCCACGATGACCTCCGTCTTGCAGTCCATGGTCTTGGTCTTGTTGCACCAAAATGGAAACCTTTGCCTGAGGCCTCTGTACTCTACGGCTGCGCTTGCCCCCTTTGCACCAAAGAGGAAACAAGGACACTGTGCGCGCTGGCACCCGCCTGGTGTCGATCGTCACGGCTCATGTCATGAGAGCCTCGTGAGGTTCGCCCCGCCTTGATATCTCCACTCCTCGTGAGCCTGCCTAGCTATGCCACTCTAGAGGAGGTCTTGCGTCGTCCGCCTCGCGAGGGTCTTGGGTGCTTTGTTGATGAAGATGGGCTGTACGGCCTGTTGGCTCAGCCACGCCACCGGCCGCACGCAGGCAAGTCTGGGGACCCCCGTTCCCAAAACGCCGACAGTAGCCCCCGGGCACAAGGTGCGCGCGGGCTTGGCTTTGCGGCGAAGCCAAGGGTCAAGCTCGAAGCGCCAACGGCCCCAAAGCCTGCGGCCTCGGTTGACACATGGCAGTTGATTGGACGTGGGCGTCTTGCTTCCCCATGCTGCTTTAGCGACTGCACAACTTGACAAGTCCCTGTGACATGCAAGGGAAACCATCATTACCTGTGATCGTGGGAGACGCCGGTTGGCCTTCTCTTGCTATAAATGGGGAGGGGGGCGGAGCCCCTGTTGCCCATCTCTTCCTTGCTTGCTTCCTCCTTCTCGCTCCACTGCTTGCTCCAATGGCGCCCATCAGAAGATTCTCCGCCGAGGAGAAGGAGAAAGCCCCCGGGATGCCCCGGAGCCACTCCCACCGAAGAAGAGGTCGATCCATCACCATGCGAGGCGGTGTTGCAGGTGGTGGCGAGGCCTTTGTGCGAGCGGCCTCCGCCGGGGTACCCACTACACTTGTACGCCCAAGCCGTAGGCTCAGGAGGACGAAGTGGCGAGCAGCGTCACCCACACCGCACCCGGGGCCGCCGTGCCTCGGCGACGCAGGCCGTCCACATGGCGGACTCCTCACGCGAGCTGGTGTTGTGGACGCCGACGCCTCCGAACTCCTGGATCCGCTTCCCACGGTTCTTCTCCGACGTGATGCCGCCGAGAGGGCCTCTCAAGTTCTGGCCGCAGCATGCCGATTGTGGCGCTCCGGCGATCAGAGCGAAGATCGAAGCGGTCCCCTTTGGCAAAATCTTCATGACTCACGGCTGGGGCGAGATTGCACGGATCTGTCGCGCGAGGGGTGCCCTCACGATCCACTTCGAGTACGACGGTGCCTCCATGCTTCTCTTCAAGGTCTTCGACACCGAGGGCCTCCACCTGGAGTGCTGCTCCGGAGAAGAGCGCGAGGCTGACGCGCGCTCTGCCCACGACTACTCCAGCAGCAGCAGCCCTTGGGAGTCCAGCAGTTCTCCCGAGCTCTACGAGACTCTGGAGACGAGTGACGATGGTTATGTCCTCCCGAGCTCTCTCGTGGCCGGAGCAAGGCTACGGCGTTCGGCCTCTACCGCCGCTGATCTGGACGGGGCTAGCGCCGGCCTCCCGTGGCCCACTGTTGATGATGGCGTCCGCCACGGGAGGATGTAGATAGGATCCCCCTTAGCATCAGCTTTTGTTTCCTGCGAAGGATCATGAATCACCCCGTGGGGGCATGTAAGGATTTGCAATGCCTTTGTACCTATTTTCCTTGTTATGAAGATTTGACAAACGCGCGTCCCGTTAAGGCTCGGCCTCCCCTTTCTTTCCTCGTGATAGCTTGTTGCTCTACGCTGACGGGTCCCGGTCCCAAGGTGGCTACAGCCGTCGCTGGTTTGCCAGGTCATGATGCCGTGGTAAAGGCCAGGAGGTGCGTGGCCCGAGGTCCATTAAGAGCCCATGAGGCGCGATGCTCAGGAGGTCCCCCTTAGCTCCCAAGCGGCCATGAAAAGGAAAGAAAGGAAGATGACTTGGCCACAATGGGGTTGCGGCATGGGGTGAGCGACTATTAGGCCCAAATGTTTTGCTGATCCGAGAGCGAAACTTATCTTGATGACTTCGTGGTGATTCTTGATGTTGCGCTAGGGCCACGCGCCAACTCACGCGACATAGCTAGCCGGCCAATGCGAGCTTTCCTTCTCCTGAGCTCCTCTTAATGCTCTACGTCCTCAGGTCCTGGCCCTCGAGCGAGCTCAGCCACCGCTAGTATGCCAAGTCGCGATGCCGTGGTCAAGGCCAGGGGGTGAGGGCTGGAGAGCCAGTAAGAGCTCCTGAGTCGCGATGCTCAGGAGCCCCCCTTTTAACGCGCAAGCGAGTCGCGCGAGAGGAAAGGAGACTCGCAGTGCCTCCTGCTATCCTTCCCGCGGGCTTCCTGGGAATAGGCATAAGAAGAAACATGGTTTGCCGTTACTGCCACCTACCTGCCGCTGGTTGGTCCGGATAAAGTTAAAGCACTAAGGGCCTGATGAGGTGACGTGCACGGCGCGTGCCGCGAGCCAGAGCTCGACCACTCAGATTTGTTGGTCGTGGCAGGGACGGACCCATGCACCAGTGTCGTGCCTGTGTAGGGGCCCCAAGGGGGGTGATGATCGAGCAGGTGATAGCAGTTGGCAAGTTAAGCATGAAGAGCAGATTGCCTGAGATAAATGCAGGAAGGTACATGCCACTGGGTCTGGCTCGAGCGGCGTGGGGATGATGCAGTCCGAGGGGCGCCCCCAGTGAGGTAAGCTTAGAAACATAAGCAGAAAGGATACATGCCATAGGGACGGACCCACGTGGCCTGGGAATAGTGTAGCCTGAGGGGCGCTCCCAGCTTAAATGATCTTGGAAGATGACACCTGGGTCTGTAGACGAAGTAGAGCTGGTGCAGCTGATGCAACGCGTCGAAGGAATCACTCCTCATGAGCCACCGGGACCCTGAGCCTCGAGAGGCTCTAGGAGCTCAGGACGTTCCATGAATGCCGTCGCCATCTTCTTGGGGTCCTGCACGGCGCGGTAGCTTCTTCTTGGGGATGGTCTCCGGAGGGCCTTCACTTCTGCTGTCAGGGTTGTCAATTCCCGCGGCTTGGAAGGCACGCTCGAGGGAGCACACCACATCCCTTTTTTCACATGCGACCTTGATGATCCCCCCGCTTCCTGGCATCTTGAGAACATTGTAGCCGTGGTGAGTGACTGCCATGAACTTGGCCAAGGCTGGGTACCCGAGGATGGCATTGTACGGCAGGCGAATGTGCGTGACGTCGAAGTCAATGAGCTCAGTGCGGTAATTTTTGCGCTCCCCGAAGGTGACAGGCTGGCGGACTTGCCCTATTGGTGTGGTGGAACCGTCAGTCACTCCTGAGAAAGGCTTGGTTGGCCGGAGCTGCTCATAGGATACTTGGAGGCTGTCAAATGTGTCGGCGGATAGGATGTTGAGCCCTGCGCCGCCGTCGATGAGAGTTTTGGTGACTTGCACATTGCTGATGACTGGGGAGCATAGCATAGGGAGTGTGCCAGCAGTGGGTGCGCACTTGAGCTGGTCGGCCGAGCTGAAGATGATGGCGCATTGGGACCACCGAAGCGGGCGCGTGGCCTCGAGCTTGGGGAGCGCCGCATTTACTTCGTGAGCGAACTGTTTGAAGATGCGCTGAGAGGCTGGGGCCTGAGCGCCACCCAGGACACAAGCGACCGCGCGCGGCTCCTGGAAGCCCTCGGCCCCCTCGTCCTGGTGGTGGTCGTCGTTCCTCCTTGGCGGCGGCAATGGGGGAAGACCAGCATTTCCCTGGGGGCGATCCTCATGAGGCAGGTCCCTCCAGGCGCCCTCGCGAGATTGGTCCTGCCAGCGGTCCTCACTAGGCCGGTCACGCCACTCCTGGCATGGGCCACGGTCGTCCCAGCGTCCGCCTCCGCGTCCTCCTCCGCGGTCGTAGCCCCGGCCGTTGCGCTCGGGGCGTCGGCCGAAGCGTCCTTCCTGAATGGCTCTGAGCTCTTGATAGTCGCTGGTGTTGTGGGTGTTCAGGTAGTGGAAGACACAGAATGGGCGTACGTTCTTGGATGACTCGGGCTGATCTCTGCCTCGCTTGGTGTCGGGCTCTGCTGCGAGCACTACTGCCTCTCTACGCTTCACGTCCTTGGCCTTGGCTTTTTCCTCCACTCCTGCAGTTGGCAGCTGGAGGAGAGAGAGGCGCCCCTCCTCAGCTCTTGCCCACCTTGTCACCAGGTTGAACTGCTCCTGAGATGTGCAAAGCTCCTCATGGATAGCCAGCTCTTCCTTCATCTTGATGTCGCGTACGCCGTCGGAAAACACGCAGATGATGGCCTCATCCGTGACCTTGGGGATCTTGAGGCGGGTGTTGTTGAAGCGCTGGATGTACTTCTGGAGGGTGTCTCCTGGCTGTTGCTTGAAGCAGTGTACGTCGCCCGCGACCGGTGGGTGGTCACGAGTACCCTAGAAGTTGGCAACGAAGCGGTCGCGCATCTCGTCCCAGGAGGAGATCGAGCCATGCTGCTGGTTCAGGAGCTAGGAGCGAGCCCCATCCATGAGAGCCATGGGAAACCAGTTCACCATGACTTTTTAGTAGCCGTTGGCCGCTTCGATGCTCAACTCATAGAGCTGCAGGAACTCCGCGGGGTCGGCAGTGCCGTCGTACCGAGGAGGCAGATCTGGCTTGAACTTGCCTGGCAAGGCAATGCTGCACAGCTCAGGGGAGAAGGCGCAGCAGCCTGCCGTGGTTGCCGGGGCCCGCTTCGGGGGCGGAGCTTGGTCTTGGCGAGGTCCGCGCTGTGCCACTCCAGGCAGCACGCGGTCTTGACGAGGTGGTGCGGGGGGAGCACTGGTGCAGCTTCTCGCAGCCGTGGGATTTCATGGCAGCTCCTTTCCGCACGTGCGGGCGCCGGGTGCGGCGGATCATGCCGCGGAGGCGCGCGCCTTGGTGCCAAGGCACCGTCTTGGGGTCGAGGCGGTGGAGGCACACGGCGAGCTCCGTCGCCTGTGGCTTGCTGAGGGGGAGGCAGAGAGTGGTACGGCGCCAGAGAGCCCCCCGCGGCACGGATGAGCTTGGCGACGCAGTCGAGCCACTCCTCATAGACGTCCTCGACGGGGCGGTAACGCAGGAGCTCGTTTTCCAGGATAAGCGCGGCCCGTGCCTCCATGAGAGCGCGGTGCGCGTGAGACGAATAGCCAACAGGGGTGAGCGATGGAGTAGCGGTGTGGCCGTCCTGCCACACCGAAGGATGTTGCGAGGACGCCTGCTACTCATTTCCCACCGGGCCAGTGGCAGCGTTGGCGGCAGGGGACGGAGAACGACGAGGCGGCCCGCTGACGGGAGCCGTCTGAGCGATGCGGGCGGCGAGGGCGGCCCGACGCTCAGCTCGAGCGCGGCGAGCGTCCGACATGGAGACGATGGAGCGACAACCTTATGGAAGGGAAGCTACGGCGGACCCCTACCTGGCGCGCCAAATGTTGGGGTATGGGGTCCAGGTAAACCCTTAAGGTTCGAACACAGGGGTGCGTGCGAAGTCTTTCTCTTCAACCGATCAATGCTCTAGCTCGCTAGGATCTCGCGGGCAAACTCGACGAACTCACAACACAGAAGGACACGGGGTTTATATTGGTTCAGTCCACCATTGTGGTGTAATACCCTACTCCAGTGTGGTGGTGGCGCATTGCCTCTTGGGCTGATGATGAACAATACAAGGGAAGAACGGCCTCCGGAGGTTGAGGCGTTCTCGAGCTCGGTGAGCTTGTGTGTGGGGGGGGTGGTCTCTCTCAAGCTAAGATGAGATCGTCCTCTCTCTTCCCTCTTTTCCACTGTGGTGGATAGTCCTATTTATAGAGGCCCTTGTCCTCTTCCCAAATATCGAGCGGGAAGGGAGCCAACAATGGCGGGCTAATTCGAAGGGGGACAGCTAGTACAAGCTATCCTGACAAAAGTAGTCTTCGCCTGCACAAAGTTCTGGTGGTGACGCTGTTCTGGGCTCCATGATGACCTCCGTCTTGCAGTCCATGGTCTTGGTCTTGTTGAACCGAAATGGCAACTTTGCCGGAGGCCTCGGTACTCCGCGACTGCGCTTGCCCCCTTTGCACCAAAGAGGAAAGAAGGACGCTGTGCGCGCTGGCGCCCGCCTGGCGCCCACCTAGTGTCGATCGTCACGGCTCACGTCACGAGAGCCTCGTGAGGTTCACCCCGCCTTGATATCTCCGGTCCTCGTGAGCCTGCCTAGCTAGGCCACTCCAGAGGAGGTCTTGCATTGTTCGCTTCACGAGGCTTGGCCCCTCGTGAGGGTCTTGGGTGCTTTGTTGGTGAAGATGGGCCATACGGCCTGCTGGCTCAGCCACGCCGCGGGCCGCAGGCAGGCAAGTGTGGGGACCCCGTTCCCTGAACGCTGACACCGGTAACGAGATTGAACTAGGTATTGAGATACCGACGATCTAATCTCGGGCAAGTAACATACCGATTACAAAGGGAACAACGTATATCATTATGAGGTTTGACCGATAAAGATCTTCATAGAATATGTGGGAGCCAATATGAACAACCAGGTTCCGCTATTGGTTGTTGACCAGAGATGTGTCTCGGTCATGTCTACATAGTTCTCGAACCCGGAGGGTCCGCACGGTTAACGTTCGGTGACGATCGGTATTATGAGTTTATATGTTTTGATGTACATAAGGTTGTTCGGAGTCCCGGATATGATCACAGACATGACAAGGAGTATCGAAATGGTAGAGATATAAAGATCGGCATTGGATGACTATGTTTGGACATCGGAATGGTTCCGGGTGAATTCGGGCATTAACCGGAGTACCGAGGGTTACCATAACCCCCCGGGGAGTATATGGGCCCTAATGGGCTTTAGGGGAGAGAGGGAGGGGCTTCCTAGGGCAGGCCGCGCGCCTCCCAAGGCCTAGTCTGAATTGGACTACGGGGAGGGGCGGCGCCCCCTCCTTCCTGCTCTTCTCTCTTCCCTTTCCTTCTCTCCTACTCCTACTACATGGAAGGGGGGAATCCTACTCCCGGTGGGAGTAGGACTCCCCAGGGCACGCATACGGGGAGGGGGCACCCATAGATACACAAGCTAATCATTGATCTCTTAGCCGTGTGCGGTGCCCCCCTCCACCATAATCCACCTCGGTCATATCGTAGCGGTGCTTAGGCGAAGCCCTGTTCTGGTAGCATCATCATCACCGTCATCAGGCCGTCGTGCTGATGAAGCTCTCCCTCGACACTCTACTGGATCGTGCGTTCGTGGGACGTCACTGAGCCGAACGTGTGCAGATCACGGAGGTGCCGTACTTTCGGTACTAGAATCGGTCAATCATGAAGACGTACAACTACATCAACCGCGTTGTCATAACACTTCCGCTTACGGTCTACGAGGGTACATGGACAACACTCTCCCCTCTTGTTGCTATGCATCACCATGATCTTACGTGTGTGTAGGAATTTTTTTGAAATTACTGAGTTCCCCAACAATGGCATCCGAGCCAGGTTTATGCATATATGTTATATGCAAGAGTAGAACACAAAGGAGTTGTGGCCGTGGGTATATACATATTGCTTGCCGTCACTAGTTGATTCTTGATTCGGCAGTATTCTTGGATGAAGCAGCCCAGACCGACATTACGCGTACGCTTACGCGAGACTGGTTCTTCCGACATGCTTCGCACAAAGGTGGCTGGTGGGTGTCGGTTTCTCCAACTTTAGTTGAATCGGATTCAATGAACAGGGTTCTTTCTGAAGATCAAACAGCAATCGCTATACTGCGTTGGTTTGTGATGCGTAGGTAAGAACGGTTCTTGCTCAGCCCATAGCAGCCACGTAAAACTTGCAGCAACAAAGTAGAGGACGTCTAACTTTTTTTGCAGGGCATGTTGTGATGTGATATGGTCAAGACATGATGCTAAATTTTATTGTATGAGATGATCATGTTTTGTAACACAGTTATTGGCAATTGGCACGAGCCATATGGTTTTCGCTTTATTGTATGAAATGCAATCGCCATTTAATTGATTTTCTTTATTACTAAGCGGTAGCGATAGTCGTAGAAGCAATAGTTGGAGAGATGACAATGATGCTTCGATGGAGATCAAGGTGTCAAGCCGGTGATGATGGTGATCATGACGGTGCTTTGGAGATGAAGATCAAAGGTACAAGATGATGATGGCCACATCATATCACTTATATTTATTGCATGTGATGTTTATCCTTTATGCATCTTATTTTGCTTAGTTCGGCGGTAGCATTATAAGATGATCTCTCACTAAATTTCTAGGTATAAGTGTTCTCCCTGAGTATGCACCGTTGCTACAGTCCGTCATGCCGAGACACCAAGTGATGATCTGGTGCGATAAGCTCTACGTTCACATACAATGGGTGCAAGCCAGTTTTGCACACGCAGAATACTCGGGTTAATCTTGACGAGCCTAGCATATGAATATATGGCCTCAAAACACTAAGACCAAAAGGTCAAGCATGAATCATATAGTAGATATGATCAACATAGTGATGTTCACCATTGTAAACTACTCCATCTCATGTGATGATCGGACATGGTTTAGTTGATATGGATCACGTGATCACTTAGATGATTCTAAGTGGGAGTTCTTAAGTTATTTGATTAATTGAACTTTAATTTATCATGAACTTACTACCTGATAGTATTTTGCATGTCTATGTTGTTGTAGATAGATGGCCCGTGTTGTTGTTCCATTTAATTTTAATGCGTTCCTAGAGAAAGCTAAGTTGAAAGATGATGGTAGCAACTTGACGGACTGGATCCATAACGTGAGGACTATACTCATTGCCGCACAGAAGAATTACGTCCTAGAAGCACCGCTAGGTGACATACCCGCTGCAGGAGCAACGCCAGATGTTGTGAACGCCTGGCAGACCAAAGCTGATGACTACTCGATAGTTCAGTGTGCCATGCTTTACGGCTTAGAACCGAGAATTCAATGACATTTTGAACGTCATGGAGCATATGAGATGTTCCAGGAGTTGAAGTTAATATTTCAAGAAAATGCCCAGATTGAGAGATATGAAGTCTCCAATAAGTTCTACAGCTGCAAGATGGAGGAGAATAGTTCTGTCAGTGAACATATACTCAGAATGTCTGGGTACCATAACCACTTGACTCGGCTGGGAGTTAACCTTCCTAATGATAGTGTCATTGACAAAGTTCTTCAATCACTGTCACCAAGCTACAAGAGCTTCGTGATGAACTATAATATGCAAGGGATGGATAAGACGATTCCTGAGCTCTTCGCAATGCTGAAAGCTGTAGAGGTAGAAATCAAGAAGGAGCATCAATTGTTGATGGTCAACAAGACCGCCAGTTTCAAGAAAAAGGGTAAAGGAAGAAAGGGAACTTCAAGAAGAACAGCAAGCCAGTTGCTGCTCAAGTGAAGAAACCCAAGTTTGGACCTAAGCCTGATACTAAGTGCTTCTACTACAAAGGGACTGGTCACTGGAAGCGGAACTGCCCCAAGTATTTGGCGGAGAAGAAGGATGGCAAAGTGAAAGGTATATTTGATATACATGTTATTGATGTGTACCTTACTAATGCTCGTAGTAGTGCCTAGGTATTTGAAACTAGTTCAGTTGCTAACATTTGCAACTCGAAACAGGGACTACTGATTAAGCGAAGATTTGCTAAGGACGAGGTGATGATGCATGTGGGAAATGGTTCCAAAGTCGATGTGATCGCCGTCGGCACACTACCTCTACATCTACCTTCGGGATTAGTTTTAGACCTAAATAATTGTTATTTGGTGCCCGCATTGAGCATGAACATTATATCTGGATCTTGTTTGATGCGAAACGGTTATTCATTTAAATCAGAGAATAGTGGTTGTTCTATTTATATGAGTAATATCTTTTATGGTCATGCACCCTTAATGAGTGGTCTATTTTTACTAAATCTTGATAGTAGTGATACACATGTTCATAGTATTGAAGCCAAAAGATGCAGAGTTGATAATGATAGTGCAACTTATTTGTGGCACTGCCGTTTGGGTCATATTGGTGTAAAGCACATGAAGAAACTCCATTCCAATGGACTTCTAGAATCACTTGATTATGAATCACTTGGTACGTGCGAACCATGTCTCATGGGCAAGATGACTAAAAATCCATTCTCCGGAACAATGGAGCGAGCAACATAGTTATTGGAAGTCATACATACTGATGTATGTGGTCCAACGAACATTGAAGCTCGCAGTGGATATCGTTATTTTCTCACCTTCATAGATGATTTGAGCAGATATGGGTATATCTACTTATTGAAACATAAGTCTAAAACATTTGAAAAGTTCAAAGAGTTTCAGAGTGAAGTGGAAATTCATCGTAACAAGAAAATCAAGTTTCTACGATCTGATCGTGGAGGTGAATATTTGAGTTATGAGTTTGGACTTCATTTTAAACAATGCGGAATAGTTTCACAACTCACGCCACCTGGAACACCACAACGTAATGGTGTGTCCGAACATCGTAACCATACTTTATTAGATATGGTGCGATCTATGATGTCTCTCACCGATTTACCGCTATCGTTTGGGGTTATGCTTTAGAGACGGTTGTATTCAAATTAAATAGGGCACCATCTAAATCTGTTGAGACGACACCTTATGAAATGTGGTTTGGCAAGAAACCCAAGTTGTCCTTTCTTAAAGTTTGGGGCTGTGATGCTTATGTGAAAAAGCTTCAACCTTCTAAGCTCGAACCCAAATCGGAGAAATGTGCCTTCATATGATACCCAAAGGAGACTGTTGGGTACACCTTCTATCACAGATCCGAAGGCAAGATATTCGTTGTTAAGAATGGATCTTTTCTAGAGAAGGAGTTTCTCTCGAAAGAAGTGAGTGGGAGGAAAGCAGAACTTGATGAGGTAATTGTACCTGCTCATTTATTGGAAAGTGGTTCATCACTGAAATCAGTTCCAGTGAATCCTACACTAGTAAGTGAGGAAGCTAATGATGATGACCATGAAACTTCTGATCAAGTTACTACCGAACCTCGTAGGTCAACCAGATTAAGATCCGCACCAGTGGTACGGTAATCTTGTTCTGGAGGTCATGTTACTTAACCATGACGAACCTACGAACAATGAGGAAGCGATGATGAGCCCAGATTCCACAAAATGGCTTGAGGCCATGAAATCTGAGATGGGATCCATGTATGAGAACAAAGTGTGGACTTTTGTTGACTTGCCCAATGATCGGAAGGCCATAGAGAATAGATGGATCTTCAAGAAGAAGACTGACGATGACGGTAATGCTACTGTCTACAAAGCTCGACTTGTTGCAAAAGGTTTTCAACAAGTTCAAGGAGTTGACTATGATGAGACCTTCTCACCCGTAGCGACGCTTAAGTCCGTCCAAATCATGTTAGCAATTACCGCATGTTATGATTATGAAATTTGGCAAATGGATGTCAAAACTGCAATCATTAATGGATATCTTAAAGAAGAGTTGTATATGATGCAACCAAAAGGTTTTGTCGATCTAGAAGGTGCTAACAAAGTGTGCAAGCTCTAGAGATCCATTTATGGACTGGTGCAAGCCTCTCGGAGTTGGAATATACACTTTGATAGTGTGATCAAAGCATATGGTTTTATACAGACTTTTGGAGAAGCCTGTATTTACAAGAAAGTGAGTGGGAGCTTCGTAGTATTACTGATATTATATGTAGATGACATATTGTTGATCGGAAATGATACTGAATTTCTGAATAGCATAAAAGGATACTTTAATAAGAATTTTTCAATGAAAGAACTCGGTGAAGCTGCTTATATATTGGGCATCAAGATCTATAGAGATAGATCAAGACGCTTAATTGGACTTTGACAAAGCACATACCTTGATAAAGTTTTGAGGAAGTTCAAAATGGATCAGGAAAAGAAAGGGTTCTTGCCTGTATTACAAGGTGTGAAGTTGAGTCAAACTCAATGTCCGACCACTTCAGAAGATAGAGAGAAAATGAAAGGTGTTCCCTATGCTTCAGCCATAGGCTCTATCATGTATGCAATGCTGCGTACTAGACCTGATGTGCGCCTTGCTATTAGTTTAGCAGGGAGGTACCAAAGTAATCCAGGAGTGAATCACTGGACAGCGGTCAAGAACATCATGAAATACCTGAAAAGGACTAAGGATATGTCTCTCATATATGGAGGTGACAAAGAGCTCGGCGTAAACGGTTACGTTGATGCAAGCTTTGACACTAATTCAGATGACTCTAAGTCACAAATCGGATACGTGTTTTTATTAAATGGTGGAGCTGTCAGTTGGTGCAGTTCCAAGCATAGCATCATGGTGGGATCTACATGTGAAGCGGAGTACATAGTTGCTTCGGAAGCAGCGAATGAAGGAGTCTGGACGAAGGAGTTCATATCCGATCTAGATGTCATACATAGTGCATCGGGTCCAATGAAAATCTTTTGTGACATACTGGTGCAATTGCCTTGGTAAAGGAATCCAGATTTCACAAGAGAACCAATCACATCAAGAGACGCTTCAATTCCATCCGCGATAAAGTCAAGGAGGGAGACATAGAGATTTGCAAGATACATACGGATCTGAATGTTGCGGACCAGTTGACTAAGCCTCTCTCACGAGCAAAACATGATCAACACCAAGACTCCATGGGTGTTAGAATCATTATAATGTAATCTAGATTATTGACTCTAGTGCAAGTGGGAGACTGAAGGAAATATGCCCTAGAGGCAATAATAAAGTTGTTATTTATATTTCCTTATATCATGATAAATGTTAATTATTCATGCTAGAATTGTATTAACCGGAAACTTAGTACATGTGTCAATACATAGACAAATAGAATGTCACTAGAATGCCTCTACTTAACTAGCTCGTTGAATCAATGATGGTTATGTTTCCTAACCATAGATATGAGTTGTCATTTGATTAACGGGATCACATCATTAGAGAATGATGTGATTGACTTGACCCGTCCGTTAGCTTAGCACGATAATTGTTTAGTTTGTTGCTATTGCTTTCTCCATAACTTATACATGTTCCTATGACTATGAGATCATGCAACTCTTGAATACCGGAGGAACACTTTGCGTGCTACCAAACGTCACAACGTAACTGGGTGATTATAAAGGTGCTCTACAGGTGTCTCCGATGGTGTTTGTTGAGTTGGCATAGATCGAGATTAGGATTTCTCACTCCGAATGTCGGAGAGGTATATCTGGGCCCTCTCGGTAATGTACATCAGTATAAGCCTTGCAAGCAATGTAGCTAATGATTTAGTTATGGGATGTAGCATTACGGAACGAGTAAAGTGACTTGTCGGTAACGAGATTGAACTAGGTATCGAGATACCGATGATCAAGTCTCGGGCAAGTAACATACCGATGACAAAGGGAACAACTTATATCGTTATGCAGTTTGACCGATAAAGATCTTCGTAGAAAATGTGGGAGCCAATATGAACATCCAGGTTCCGCTATTGGTTATTGACCAGAGATGTGTCTCGGCCATGTCTACATAGTTCTCGAACCCGTAGGGTCCGCACGCTTAACGCTCGATGACGATCGATATTATGAGTTTATATGTTTTGATGTACCGAAGGTTGTTCGGAGTCCCGGATATGATCACAGACATGACGAGGAGTCTCGAAATGGTCGAGACATAAAGATCGATATATTGGATGACTATGTTTGGACATCGAAATGGTTCCGGGTGAATTCGGGCATTAACCGGAGTACGAGGGGTTACCGGACCCCCCCCGGGGGGGGGGGGTATATGGGCCCTAATGGGCTTTAGGGGAGGGAGGGGCTGCCTAGGGCAGGTCGCGCACCCCCAAGGCCTAGTCCGAATTGGACTAGGGGGAGGGGCGGCGCCCCTCCTTTCTCTTCTCTCTTCCCTTTCCTTCTCTCCTACACGTACTACATGGAAGGGGGGAATCCTACTAACGATGGGAGTAGGACTCCACAGGGCGCGCCATACTAGAGGGCCGGCCCTCCCCCTCCTCCACTCCTTTATATACGGGGAGGGGGGCACCCCATAGATAGACAAGTTAATCATTGATCTCTTAGCCGTGTGTTGTGCCCCCTCCACCATAATCCACCTCGGTCATATCGTAGTTGTGCTTAGGCGAAGCCCTGTTCCAGTAGCATCATCACCAGCGTCATCACGCCGTCGTGCTGACGAAGCTCTCTCTTGACACTCTGCTGGATTGTGAGTTCATGGGACGTCATCTAGCCGAACGTGTGCAGATCGCGGAGGTGTCGTACTTTCGGTACTAGGATGGATCGATCGTGAAAACGTACGACTACATCAACCGCGTTGTCATAACGCTTCCTCTTACGGTCTATGAGGGTACGTGGACAACACTCTCCCCTCTTGTTGATATGCATCACGATGATCATGCGTGTGCGTAGGAATTTTTTTGAAATTACTGCGTTCCCCAACATGTATCTCACTTGGGCTTCGGCTGTAAACTTCCTTTTGTTTATTTTGTTTCAACTGTTGGATGTTGTTTGTTGGTGGGCTTTATTAATTTAAAGCCGGACGCTGCTTGCGTCTTTGTTCTAAAATATAGATGTAGCGAAACACCTCCCTTGTAACCAAGATTGTCATCATGATCAATATCAATAAAGCAGGATGTAGGCTTTTATCTCCACCACGAGGGGCCGAATGTGGGGACCCCGACTCATAAATCGTGATCACCAAATGCACGTGTACAGTGATCCCAGAGATCAATGCTCACTGAACACACAGAAGCTGAATAACAAGAGTCTTACATCCATACATATCGTCTTACACAAATTATGACCATTATGGTCAAGTCTTCATAGATAAAGCCGCAAGGGCTGAATACCAAATAAACTTAAGCAGCGGAAATTCTTCGTCGATAAGTAGAACCCATGCCATCTGCCTTAATCCTACAGGCATTCTGACTGGGAATGTCCTAGTTCGCATGTTCGTCTTCAAAGAACTCTTCTTCGAACTCCTGTTCTTCCATGCCTGGCCAATTAAATAACCAGTGGCAAGCCAATGAGTACTTTGAATGTACTCGCAAGCAACCCATGTTTTGGTTCAAGGTACAACAATGCATGATATAGGTAAATTTTTGCAGAAAGTTAGCTTTTGAGTGCTATGACATGTTCAACCACGTGTAAGACATGCATCAGGAGAATTCAATTAACCATGAGGACAGGTTACAGATATCAACATAAATAGAGTGGGCATCAACCCATCTCAATCATGTCAAGTCCTTTGACGTGACCCACGTAGATCTTCCCACTTATCCAAACACACTCACTGGTTGGTAACATGTGGACGTAGCCCAAGAGCAGTTACCCAACTGTCCTTGACCGTGGACACGGCTATTCAAATAGTTTTACACTCTGCAGAGGTTGCACACTTTACCCACAAGATTCGAGGAACTTCCGTGTCATCCACGACCCGCGGTACCTCAAGTACCCGGGGTAAGCACCCGATCACTATCTTTCCCTAGACGACACTAACATGGAGTCCACTCGTTGTTCTGTATCCTCACGATGTACATCATACGAGACTCACTCGAGATCGTAACATCCGAGAGGGGACACAACGGTGTATCCGTTGCCATGTGAAAACAGTCATGCCCACCCTACCTGGCACGACCCCATCCCGAGAGAGCGCACCAACAACTCTCCCTTCAATAGTAATGCGGGCTCCAAGCTAGTATCGACCTAGGTAATCAATAATGCCCTTTCCCATACAAGGGTAGAGTGGTTGCGCATGTAAGGTTGGAATAACGGTCGCAACTTAAACCAATCCATTTTGAAAAACAACACACACACTTGCCTCGGTACACCACTTCGTCATCAAGTGGTTACCCAACTCATCATCTCCCCGGGCATAAGTGTCACTCGATGGGGTTTTTCGAAAAGTCTTTTGAAAATACTTTGTCTCCATCACCATGCATATTCCCGTCCCTTTTTGCGTAGCACTACTTTAGCATCCTATCTACTCCCACAGGCATAACCCTCATAAGGAGGTAGGGTCATGCACAATGCAAGTATCAACGAGAAAGTAATAGAGGCAACCCATCAAAGTGGTTACCATCTCATCATGATTCCGATGCAACACTAATAAAGTGCTATATGACATGCATAAAAAGGGTTTCATAGACATGGTCAAAGGGCTGCTTGCCTGGCTCAACAAAGTCTTCTTGGTATTGAAAGTCTTCTGGTCCAACTCCTTCGTCAACAACGCAATCTATCGTCGCAAAATAATAACGAGAAAAATAAGGCAATAATAAAACAGAAAAACCAAAGTGCTCACAAAAATGTCAACTCATTTTTGTTAAATACTAGGTTGAAAACTAAGAAGGGGAAAATTCCTAGTTTTGGATTTGGAGTAGTAGAATAGGACAAATGGATTTACAAAGGTATATTTAAATGCTTAAAATCACATTTAAATATTTACAGTGAAGAAAAGGTTGTTGGATTTGAATGAAAATTGCACCATTAAATAGGTTGCAATACTTTAGGAATTTAGGAATTGGAATTAATTTATTTGGACATATATTTTATCTTGTGGAATTCTTGGAAAAGTGATAGAAAAAGAAAAAGAAAAGGGCTCTGTGCCTGCTGGGCCAGAACAGGCGCAGCGCAGCAGGCCCAGCCAGAGAGGTGGCCCGGCGCACTGGTGCACGCGCGCGTGCCAGATTTAAACCTGATGGGCGGGGCCCAGGCGTCAGGACGTGAGGCTGACGGACGGGCCCTACGGCCGTCGTCGTCAACCCTGGGTCAAAGAGGGCGGCGAGCTCACCGGCGATGATGCAGGGCACGACGAGGTCGGGCGAGGGCACGGCTGGGCTCAGCGTCGTGTCGCTGTTCGGGTGGAGGTGGAGTTGGACACCGGAGCAGCCTGGTTCGCCGGTGATGAGGTCACGCGGCAGAGGTGCTTCGGGCGTCGATGGTTCTAGCCGTTCCTGGCTGCAAAAGAGTGGGGAAAGAGAGGGGAAGGGGTCAGTGGTGCTGCGTGGTTCCAGATCGAGAGAGAACGGGGGCGGAGGAGGCCTGTACCGCGCGAATGCCGACGAGCCGAGGTGGCGGAGCTCGAGCTCGATATCGAGCTCGAGTGGCTCTAGGGACAAATGGGTGGTGCGGGAGGTGGATTAGGTGTGTGGGGGAGCGACAGGGAGTGATAGAGAGGCTCGGGGTCGCCTTTTATAGGCTGGCCGAGGTCCACCATAGGCGCGGCCTACGGGTGCCCGCGGGATCGGCTCGGGTGTCCATTAGAGAGGGAATGGAGGGCTCAGGGGTGTTCGTGGGAGTGGTCTAGGGTGCTAGGGAGAGAGAGGAGGAGCGGGGCGAGCTGCGGGCGGGCCATAGGAGCAACGCGAGCATTCGCCGAACAGGGCGGCGTTCTAGCGCGAGCTGCAGGAGAGAGAGGAGGGCACGGGAGCAAGTGGCCGGCCTGCTGGCATGGAGCGGACGTCGAGGGGCATCGACTGGCGCGCGGGGGAGGCTCGAGGTGGCCGGGAGGTGCGGCGTCAACGGTCGGGTGCCCTGTCAGGCGCTCCAGAACGTGACTTTGGCCGGCATCCGCGGCTTTCCCGCGTCCGCGCGCGTCCACTTGCGTCTGGCAGCTGAAGGGGGCATGGGCAAAAGCTGGGGAGTGCCTTGGATGCTCTGGAAGGCTGAGAGGAGAGAGGGAGGTTGAGAGAGAGAGGAACCCACTATCCAGAGAAGAAAAATGGGGTTCTCCCCCCTTCATCATTGCTTCCTCGGGCAGCAAAGCACACAAGTGCTAGAGGGGGACTAGGAGGGGTCGTGGTAGAAAGTTGAGCCTACGGAGATTAGTGGAAGAGGCCAAAAATAGGATTTTTGTAAAGTGGCAGAAGGTGTTTGATGCTGGTTTGGGCAAGTAGATGGTTTCCATTTACCATGAGACTCCACAGGGTGGAATGAAACATATAATTAGGGCTTTCCACCAATTTTGAGCTTATTTTGGCAAAGTTGCCAATGCAACTTTTGTAAACCCTAGAAATTAGCAGAAATGAACTTGTGCAGATCTACTTGATCAAATCATTTCTCCTTGATGCATCATTTGGTCATATGAACATGATCACAAAAGTTGGGGTCAAGGAGATAAAGTTGGTAGTACAAAGTTGTTCAAATTTCATTCTGGTCAGAGAGGGTTTTGGTGCATTTTGGTGAACCAAACTGACCTTAATTGAGATGAGGATTTGGAAGGTGACCACAATATGCATTTGTGACTTGCTGGATTTTCCTTGGATTTTTATGAAAATACTTCCTATGGAAATATTTCAAATCCTTGAAATGGGCAGAAATGGTTATGGGAGGTTTTGTCCAATATTTTGAACATGGCCATGTGTTGAAACTCTTATATATGGAAAATATATGTCCACTGAGTTTCCCTGATTTTTGTCAAATATTTTTGAGAAATTAAAATAATTTTTGCCTATTAAAGACCATTTCTGGCCTTAATAAAAAGCTTTTAAATAAAATAGGAAAATAACTGTTAAAATTATATTTTTGTGGTTTATGGGAATCCTATATCTAATAGGTTTCAAATATACTCTTTGAAATATTTTTCATACCCCAAATCAAGTACTTGTAGTGCAAACCTCAACTCAAGAGTTTTTGGAAAACTAAATTTTGAAAACACTATTTGGCCAAATAATTTTTGTAGGAAAATACTATACTGTACTATACACATGGCATGATCATTGCGCAGAAGTTTAGGGCAAGGAGATGAAGTACAGAAGGTGGAGTAGTTGACTTTAAAGAGCACTTGAAAAATCACTCAGAGAAAACCAACTCCAAAATAAAAGCCAAATAATGCAAAAGTTTTTGTTGGTCCAATTTTTCATGCTTTAATAATGAAAATGACATGTTACAAAATGCAGGGTGTGACACCGAACCTGGGTAAAACCTCGTGTCTCTCATCCCACTCAACCCCTATCAAGCTACAACGTAGATGCATCTCTCATCGCCATCACACTAGGACATCTACTGTGACAAAACCACGACAGTTGGCGCCCACTGTGAGACCTGCGCTCAGTGGTGTTGAGTTCTTGGAGTGTCCCGCCCAATAAGCGATACTATCCTAAAGAGACTCGAAGGTCCCACCAAGGATAGAACCGCATATTGACACGCTTTTGCAAGGTGGATATCATTACATCAACATTACATAATAGATGGGGATACATACAAGTCATACAAATGCCGCAAGAATACAACAATACATCATACATAGAACAACATCCAACTACGGATGAAACACAAAAAAAGCTAAAATGATATCCACCCTGCAGCCCAGGCCGCCGACCAGGAACCTATCCCTCGAACAAAGAAGCAAATCAGGAACAATAAACATCGCTCTCACATCATGATCATCGCAATACCTGCACCTGCAACTATTGGTGTAGTAATCTGTGAGCCACGAGGACTCAACAATCCCATTACCATAGGTATCAAGACTAGCAAAGATTTAATGGGTAAGGAAGCGGTAATGTGGTGAGGTTGCAGCAGCGACTAAGTAATTTATGGTGGCTAACTGTGACGCCCCTGATTCAATCATACACTAATCATACACGCAAACGTGTACGATCAAGATCAGGGACTCACGGGAAGATGTCACAACACAACTCTACAAATAAATAAGTCATACAAGCATCATATTACAAGTTAGGGGCCTCGAGGGCTCGAATACAAGAGCTCGATCATAGATGAGTCAACGGATGCAACAATATCTGAGTAAAGACAAAAGTTAAACAAGTTGCCATAAGATGGCTAGCACAAACTAGGATACAAATCTAAAGAGGCGCAGGCCTCCTACCTAGGATCCTCCAAAACAACTCCTGGTCGTCGTCGGCGGCCTGCACTTAGTAGTAGCCACCTCCAGTGTAGTATGAGTCATCATCGACGGTGGCGTCTAGCTCCTGCGCTCCAACATCTGGTTGCGATTAGCAGGTATAGAAAGGGGGGAAGCAAAGCAACCGTGAGTACTCATCCAAAGTACTTGCAAGCAAGGAACTACACTACATATGCATTGGTATCAATGAAAAGGGTAGTATCTGTCGACTGAACTACAGAATGGCAGAATAAGAGGGGGATAACTAGTCCTATCAAAGACTACGCTTCTGGCAGCCTCCATCTTGAAGAAGTAGAAGAGAGTAGATGGTAAGTTAACCAAGTATCAACGCATAGCATAATACAACCCGATGATCCTCTCCTCGTCGCCCTATGAGAGAGCGTTCACCAGGTTGTATCTGGCACTTGGAAGGGTGTATGTTATTAAGTATCCGGTTGTAGTTGTCATAAGGTCAAGGTACAACTCCGGGTTGTCCTTTTACCAAGGAACACGGCTATTCGCATAGATAAACTTCCCTGCAGGGGTGCACCACATTTCCCAACACGCTCGATCCCTCTGCGGTACACACATTCCTAGGTCATGCCCGGCCTTGGAAGAACAACACGCTGCAGCCCGACCTAGGCACAACAGAGAGGTCAGCACGCCAGTCTAAATCCTATGCGAGCAAGGGTCTAGGTCCATCACCCATTGCACACCTGCACATTGCGAGGACGGCCGGAAGAAGACCTAGCCTCCCTAATACAAGAGCAGGAGTTCCAGTCCAATCCGGCGCGCGCCGCTCAGTCGCTGACATCGAGAAGGCTTCGGCTGATACCACGCCATCGATTGCTCATAACTGTTCCCGAATAGTTGGTTAGTGCGTATAGGCCAGTGGCCAGACTCAGATCAAATACCGAGATCTCGTTAAGCATGTTAAGTGAATTAATCACGGACGCCGACCAGGGCCAGGCCCACCTCTCTCCTAGGTGGTCTCAACCTGCCATGTCGCTCTGCCACAAAGGTCCACTTGGATGGCCGTCGGGACAAACGACCTTTCGGTCCCAATCCATGAATCACTCGTGGGTACTCTACGAGCTGACCCGACTTTAGTCACCACATGTATCATATATTATGTATATAGGTATATACCCATGATCACCTGCCGAGTGATCATGGCCCGATAGTATAGCATGGCAGCCGGACAAGAATGTAGGGTCGTTGATGGAATACTAGTATCCTATAATAAGTATTTAGGATTGCAGGTAAAGGTAACCATAGTAGTAGCAAAGATAGGCTATGCATCAGTATAGGATAAACGGAAAGCAGTAACATGCTACACTACTCTAATGCAAGCAGTAGAGAGAAGAATAGGCGATATCTGGTGATCAAGGGGGGGCTTGTCTGGTTGCTTTGGCAAGAAGGAGGGGTCGTAAACACCGTAGTCGTACTGGGTAGCAGCGGCGTCGGTCTCGGTGTCTAGCGAGAGAAGAGGGGGAAGAAACAATAAATATAATGCAAACATATGCATGACGATGCATGACAGGACAATGAGCGTTGCTAGGTGTGCCCTAACGCGGTAGTAGGTGATATCGGCGAAGGGGGGAAACATCCGAGAATGTATTCCTAGTGTCATCCGAGTTACAGATGAACTGGAGGGGGAAAGTTGCGTCTTTGCTATGCTAGGGATGTGTGGTGGATGAACGGGCTACGTATCCGGATTCGTCTCGTCGTTCTTAGAAACTTTCATGTACAAAGTATTTTCATCCAGTTACAGATTATTTTCTATGTTTTTCTAAAGTTTTAATCATTTTCTGAATTTATTTATTTATTTAATTCTAACATTATATAGAATAGTGTCTACTGATGTCAACATGAGGCAATGTTGAGGTCATTAGTCAACAGTGCGGTTGACTGGGTCAAATCTGACCTATGGGTCCAGTGGGACCCACATGTCAGCCTCTGTTAGTCTAACAGTAATTTAAGCTAAACTAACAGGCTAATTAGCGGGGTGAGCCCCTGGTGTCAGTGACTAACCAATTACTAATTAATTAAAAGATTGAATTAGCAGATTTATTTATTCTTAAAACATTTTAAACAAATGGGGCCCACACGTTAGTCTCACTGGGCAGCCTAGTCAGCAGTTGATTGGGTCAACCCAGTCAACTGGGCCACCAGGGCCCACTGGCCAGCGACCCAGGGGTGGGTCCCACTGGGCCATGTGGGCGTCGGCGCCGAAGAGAGCCCTGGTGAGCCAAAACACGGTGGAGGGCGCTAGCGAGCCTCGGGATTTCGCCACGGTGGGCCAAAACGGGTGTGGCTACTCACGTTCGAAAGGTAGCGACGTCGCGCATTGCCTGGTGCTACGGGTTGGTCTCGGGGATGACCGGAACTATGCCGACGAGCGGTGCAGGCGGCGACGCGTACGGGTCGATGACGGCGATGGCAAAACAGCGTGGTACGGAGCAAATGAAGAGGCCGGGCAGGTTCTACGCGGTGCGTTCAAGCTGCTGGGCGCACACCCGTAACCATTTGTCACCGGAGGCACGCCGGCGACGAGCACGGGT